>NW_022589705.1:21170389-21224384 GCF_004348235.1 Phoca vitulina
TATCTCATTGAGGTTTTGATTTGGATTTCCCTGATGCCGAGCAATGTTGAGCACTTTTTCATGTGTCTGTTGGCCATTTGGACTGACTGGTGTCCTTATAAGAGGAAGTTTGGACACACAAAAGTGACACCAGGGATGTGTGCACACAGAGGAAATACCATGTGAGGACACAACAAGGTGGCCATCTGCAAGCCAAGGAACGTAGCCTCAGTAGAGACCAACACAACTGCCACGTTGATCTGGGATTTTCAGCTTCCAGAACGGTGAGAAAATAAATTTCTGTTGTTTAAGCTACCCAGTTTGCGTATTTTGTTATGACATTCCTAGCAGACTAATATACCCGCTGTTTTGTCTGGAGGCTTTAGGCTAGGTTGGAGGGGACAGTGGGAGTCCTCTCTCTGCCATCAACAGAATTGCAGGGGAGTAGAAAAACAGCTGGCCGTCTGATATCCCTATGCTTCTCTCTCCTTACTCCATCTGACCCTTTGCCTCTTCCTCTTATTACTTCGCTAATATGCTAATAACCATTTGCTCTTTGAGTTTTTTTTTTACATCATTCTCAAAACCTTATGTTTATGTCTTTTATTTTTACTTTTCTCAAATAGTTATTTAAATTCTAGTTAGTTAACATATAGTGTACTATTGGTTTCAGGAGTAGAATATAGTGATTCATCACTTACATGTAACACCCAGTGCTCATCACAAGTGCTCTCCTTTATACCTGTTATCCATTTAGTCCTTCCCCACCCACCTCCCCTCCAGCAACCCTCAGTTTGTTCTCTATAGTCAAGAGTCTCTCATGGTTTGCCTCCCTCTCTTTTTTTCCCCCTTCTCCTATATTCATCTGTTTCTTAAATTCCACATATGAGTGAAATCATATGGCATTTGTCTTTCTCTGATTGATTTGTTTCACTTAGCATAATACACTCTAGCTCCATCCATGTCGTTGCAAATGGCAAGAGTTCATTCTTTTTGATGGCTGAGTAATATTCCATTGTATACATAGACCACTTCTTCTTTATCCATTCATCAGTCAATGGACATTTGGGCTCTTTCCATAATTTGGCTATTGTTGATAATGCTGCTATAAACATTGGGGTGCATATGCCCCTTTGAATCAGCATTTTTGTATCCTTTGGGTAAATACCTAGTAATGCAATTGTTGGGTTGGAGGGTAGCTCTATTTTTAACTTTTTGAGGAACCTTCACACTGTTTTCTACAGTAGCTGCACCAGTTTGCATTCCCACCAACAGTGTGAGAGGGTTCCCCTTTCTCCGCATCTTGCTAACATCTGTTGTTTCCTGTGTTGTTAATTTTAGCCATTCTGACCAGTGCAAGGTGGTATCTAATTGTGGTTTTGATTTGTATTTCCCTGATGATGAGTGATGTTGAGCATCTTTTCATGTGTCTGTTGGTCATCGGGATGTCTTCTTTGGAAAAAAAAGTCTATTCATGTCTTCTGCCCATTTCTTAACTGGATTATTTGTTCTGGGGGTGTTGAGTTTGATAAGTTCTTATACATTTTGGATACTAACACTTTATCAGATATGTCATTTGCAAATATCTCTCCCATTCCATTGGTTGCCTCTTCGTTTTGTTGATTGTTTCCTTTGCTGTGCAGAAACTTTTTATCTTGATGAAGTTCCAGTAGTTCATCTTTGCTTTTGTTTCTCTTGCCTCTGGAGAGGTGTCTAGTAAGAAGTTGCTGCCTATGTCCTCCTCTAGGATTTTGATGGTTTCCTGTCTCACATTTAGGTCTTTCATCTATTTTGAATTTATTTTTGTGTATGGTGTAAGAAAGTGGTCCAGTTTCATTTTCTGCATATTGCTGTATTGCTGTCCAGTTTTCCCAACACTACTTGTTGAAGAGACTATCTTTTTCCCATTGGATATTCTTTCCTGCTATGTCAAAGATTAGTTGACCATAGGGTTGTGGGTTCATCTCTGGGTTTTCTATTCTGTACCATTGATCTATGTCTCTTTGTGCCAATACCATACTGTCTTGATGATTACAGCTTTGCAATATAGCTTGAAGTCCAGAATCATGTTGCCTCCATTTTTGCTTTTCTTTTTTGAGACCTCTTTGTCTATTTGGGGCCTTTTGTGGTTCTATACAAATTTTAGGACTGTTTGTTCTAGCTCTGAAAAATGCTGGGGACATTTTGATAGGGATTGCATTATATGTGTACATTGCTTTGAGTAGTATAGACATTTTAACAATATTTGTTCTTACA
The DNA here is from genome assembly GCF_004348235.1 of Phoca vitulina. Classification (NCBI taxonomy): domain Eukaryota; kingdom Metazoa; phylum Chordata; class Mammalia; order Carnivora; family Phocidae; genus Phoca; species Phoca vitulina. Next base: position 21,172,625 of record NW_022589705.1, read on the forward strand.
ATCCATGAGCATGGAATGTTTTTTCATTTATTTGTATCATCTTCAATTTCTTTCATCAGTGTTCTATAGTTTTCAGAGTATAGATCTTTTACCTCTTTGGTCAGGTTTATTCCTAGGTATCTTACAGTTTTTGGTGCAATTGTAAATGGGATTGATTCCTTTATTTATCTTTCTGCTGTTTCATTACTGGTGTATAGAAATAGCAGCAGGCTTTTGTATGTTTATTTTATATCCTGCAACTTTGTTGAATTCATGTAACAGTTCTAGCAATTTTTTGGTGGAGTCTTCTGGTTTTCTACATAAAGAATCATGTCGTCTGCAAATGGTGAAAGTTTGACTTCTTCTTTGCTGATTTGGATGACTTATATTTCTTTTTGTCGTCTGATTGCTGAGGCTTGGACTTCCAGTACTATGTTAAATAACAATGGTGGAGCGGACATCCCTGTCTTGTTCCTGACTGTAGAGGAAAAGCTCTCAGTTTTTCCCTATTAAGGATGATACTAGCTGTGGGTCTTTTGTATAAGGCCTTTATGATGTTGAGGTATGTTCCCTCTATCTCTATTTTGTTGAGGTTTTTATCAAGAATGGATTTTGTCAAATGCTTTGTCTGCATCTATTAAGAGGATCATATGGTTCTTATCCTTTCTTTCATTAATGTGGTGTATCACGTTGATTGATTGGTGAATATTGAACCACCCCTGTAGCCCAGGAATAAATCCCACTTGATCATGGTGAATAATTCTTTTAATGTACTTTTGGATTTGATTTGCTAGTATCTTGTTGAGAATTTTTGCATCTGTGTTCATCAGGGATATTGGCCTATAATTCTCCTTTTTAGTGGGGTGTTTGTCTGATTTTGGAATCAAGGTAATACTGGCCTTGTAGAATGAGTTTGGAAGTTTTCCTTCCATTTCTATTTTTTGGAACAGTTTGAGAAGAATAGATACTAACCTTTCTTTAAATGTCTGGTAGAATTCCCCTGGGAAGACATCTGGCCCTGAACTTTTGTTTGTTGGGAGATTTTTGATTACTGATTCAATTTCTGTGCTGGTTATGGGTCTGCTCAAATTCTCCATTTCTTCCTGTTCCAGTTTTGGTAGTTTGTATTCTAGGAATTTATCCATTTCATCCAGATTGCCCAATTTGTTGGCATAAATTTTTTTATAATATTCTCTAATAATTGTTTGTATTTCTGTGGTATTGGTTGTGATCTCTCCTCTTTCATTCATGATTTTATTTATTTGGGTTCTTCCTCTTTTCTTTTTGATAAGTCTGGCTACAGGTTTATCAATTTTATTAATTCTTTCAAAGAAGCAGCTCTTAGTTTCATTGATCTGTTCTGGGATTTTTTGTTTGTTTGTTTGTTTCTATATCATTTATTTCTGCTCTTATCTTTATTATTTCCTTTCTTCTGCTAGCTTTAGGCTTTATTTGCTGTTCCTTTTCTAGCTCCTTTAGGTGAAGATTAGTTTGTGTATGGGGACTTTTCTTGCTTCTTGAGGTAGGTTTGTATTTCTAAATATTTCCCTCTTATGACTGCCTTTGCTGTAACCCAAAGGTTCTGGATCATCATTTTTTTCCTTTTCATTTGCTTCCATGTATTTTTTTTAATTTCTTCTTTAATTTCCTGGTTAGCCCATACATTCTTTAGTAGGATGTTCTTTAACCTCCATGTATTTGTGGTCTTTCCAAATTTTTTCTTGTGGTTGACTTCAAGTTTCATAATGTTATAGTCTTAAAATATGCATGGTATAGTCTCAGTCTTTTTGTACTTGTTGAGGCCTGATTTGTGACTCAGTATGTGATCTATTCTGGAGAATGTTCCATGTGCACTCAAAAAGAATGTGTATTCTGCTGCTTTAGGATGAAATGTTCTGAATATATCTGTTAAGTCCATCTGGTCCAGTGTGTCATTCAAAGCCCTTGTTTCCTTGTTGATTTTCTGTTTAGATGATCTGTCCATTGATGTAAGTGGGGTGTTAAAGTCCCCTACTATTATTGTATTATTATCAATGAGTTCCTTTATGTTTGTTCTTCATTGTTTTATATATTTGGATGCTCCCATGTTGGGGCACAAATATTTACAATTGTTAGAGCTTCTTGTTGGATAGCCCCATTTATTATGATAGAGTGCCCTTCTTCATCTCGTTATTCTTTGGTTTAAAGCCTAGTTTGTCTGATATAGGTATGCTACTCTGGCTTTCTTTTGACATCCATTAGCATGATAGATGGTTCTCTATCCCCTCACTTTCAATCTGCTGGTGTCTTGGGGACTAAAATGAGTCTCTTGTAGGCAACATATAGGTGAGTCTTGTTTTTTTTTAATCCATTCTGATACCCTATATCTTTGGATTGGAGCATTTAGCCCATTTACATTCAGAGTGATTATTGATAGATATGAATTTAGGGCCATTGTATTACCTGTAAAGTCATTGTTTCTGGAGATTTTCTCTGTTATTTTCTAGTTTTTGTTGCTTTTGGTCTTTCTTTCCTACTCAGAGTGCCCTTTAATATTTCTTGCAGGGTTGGTTTAGTGGTCATGAGCTCCTTTAGTTTTTGTTTGTCTGGGAAACTCTTTATCACTCTTTCTATTCTGAATGACAGAATAAAGTATTCTTGGCTGCATATTTTTCCCATTCAGCATGTTGAATATATCACGCCATCGCCTTTGAAGATGCAATGCTCCTTACCTTTCCATTCTCATATAATACCACTGTTCACTCTTTTGTGTACAGATAGTTTGCAACTTTTCACACACACACACACACACACACACACACACACACATCACTGAGAATGAGAACTAAATGAGAACATTTTAGTTTGGATATGAGTTTCTAGCTGAATCACAAGTCATCATTTGCAGGAGGTAAAGAAAGCAATGATTTTTGGCAATTTTTCTCTCTGTTATAAGTGCAATCTGGAGGCACTACCTCATTTCATATGGTCTTGATATAATAAAAATTAGAACTGTCACATGTAAGGACATACTCCTACATTCATATTTTTCCTAAAGCTTATTCCTTGCCCCATTCCTGAGGGACTGGTAGAAATGTGTTTTTCTTGGAGTTGGTTATTTATTTCTTAAAACATTTCTGGAGGATGCATGGGGTAAGATCTCTAGGTTCAAGCCAGCTCTAAAATATAACATAGAAATCATTGCTTCTAGATCTCCTGCTCCTATCTTTATGGTCTAGAGAACAGGGAGAGGGGAGACTGAAAGTCTCTGCATGAAGGACATGGGGAACAAAGATGAAACTAACCAAAAGTTCTTTTTTTTCAACGTGGCAGCATCAGGAGCTACAGTCCATAACCAAGAACCCTATAAGAGGTGAGGCAGAGAGGATCCTTTACATTGTATGCAGAAAGATTTTTTATGTGTGCAGCAGACATACGTTGGGTGAGAATAAAGCCTGTGGCTGTTATCAGATGCTCAAAGAGGTTCCTGGCTCCCACAAAATCTTAAGAACTAATGATGTAATGGAAAAAGCTTAAATTAGTGGACAAAATAATTATCTATCACCAATTAGTTGGGTAGCTTTATGAAGGATACTTAAGCATTCTGGAAATCAGCTTCCTCATCAGTAGGAATGGTAATTAAGAGTTTATCACTTTTGTCTTGAACAGTCTATTACTGTTCCCTGATCAAAGAGTTATCCATAACCAGATAATATTAAGGCCATTCCAGAGAGTACTGTGAAGTCAGGAATATGACTAGGACATGTGGCATATTGCATAATGGGACAGATATTTCTGTCTATAGGTATTAAAGTTCTTTTAAGATTTATTTATTCATTTTAGAGAGAGAGAGAGAGCATGTGGGGGGGGCAGAGAGGGGGCAGAGACTATCAAGCAGACTCCCCGCTGAGCGCAGAGCCCAATGCGATGAGGGGCTCAACCTCGCCACTCTGATATCATGACCTGAGCTGAAATCAAGAGTCGGCCCAACCCAGGTGCCCTGATAGTTTATTTTTAAGATTGAGCCATAAATAATAGGCAACTTCATTAAGGCATTTGCTTTACAGCAGACACTGTGGTGATAACATGATATGGACTTACTTGTTCAATCAGAACAACAACCTTTTCAAGTAAGTTCTATTATCTACATTCTGAAGTTGGGAGATGTGAGATTTAAGAGATTAAGTTGTCCAAAGTCACATAACCAATAAGAAAGGTTTTTGAAATTAGATTCTATAGCCCACACTCTTGACCAACTGTATAATGTCTTCCAATGGCATAATGGCTAATGATTCGTAATTCTAAATGACCAAAAATTATGCTGGATTTTCCTTCTTACAAACTATAATTCTAATATCTTATTTTCTATTTCCCCTGGAATCAATAGTTATAATTTATGTGCAATGACAGTCTCTATAAATACACTTTGTTTCTTACCAATTTTGCACCCTTCTTGCATTTTTCCCACCATATCTCATCCCTCTGTTCCCTCTCTCCTCAATATAGACCAGCTACCAGCTTGTCTTTTGAAAGCTACTGAGACAGACTACTATAACCATAAACTAGGAGTTATATTTGTTCAATCTTAAATTCTTTTTGAACTTCCTGTACAAAAGCACATTTATTCCCAGGTATAAAACCACTGCTACAAATTGACGTTCCCAAATCATCATGTTCCTAGAGATAATGGTAGATGAAAGAGATTTTTAAATATTAATTATAAATATAAAACATCTTTTAAAAAAGTATTAAAGCTAAAAATTTGATATTCATTTTTCCAAATGATGGCATCCAGAACCGCATGTACCCGTCCACCATACACACTATTTCTCAAACTCGCTCAAGCTGACCAAGGAGAAAAGCTTCAATCTGACTACCATGTATTTCCAAATACGTAAAATTCCACATGTAAATTTTTTTTCTCACTTAATGGGGATGAGAAAAAAAATGAGAAAGCAATTTGTCCTTCACATCCTGATTCTAGTTCAATGCTGAAAATACGACCTCCATAAGATGCATGCCTTTTTTACTGACATAATTCCTAAGTACACTCTTGTCCAGAACCATCTTTTACTCAGCACAGTGACAGAATATAGGGCAGTAAAATTTCCCTGTCGAAAACTTCAGATTCTTCTAGGAGCTGGTCCAGGCCTATGTCTTAGAATCATGTTATTCAAAGTGCTACGCATACTAATTCTATTTTGCTTCTTTCATTAAGAAACACCAGGTGGCAGTTACACTATCAAAAAACCTTTGACAAGTCAATCACTAAACTTTGCATGTTTACTTTCATTTTCAGCTTAAAGTTCTCTTAATCACAGTCCCAGACTTCTCCAGAAGTCATTCAGCAAAAAGTGACAGCTTTTCTTCTAAAAGAGGTACTCTTTATTCTCACTGGTTTCTCATTACAAGTTTATCTCTCTATAAACTGATATAAAAACCCAAATTAAGGATGATATTATTTACTTTAAGAACATTCCCTTTGAAAAAAAAAAAGAACATTCCCTTTGGGGAAATATTTATTATAAAATCTTTCCAACTAGTCACCTATTTATTGAATCAACATAAATTTGATTTGTACATCATTTTTTCCCAATGTATTAATCTCACTGTGTAAAGCAAGAAATAAGTGTTCAAGCTCCTTGTCCCATAGTCATCTATAAGTTAATGCTAGCTTCAAACAAATAAATCAAGTTTTCTTTGGTAGTGAAGCAGTAAGTATTCTCTGTTTATCACTCTGTCCCATTGCCTGGGAACATCTCCCTTCCTATTCCATCCACATATTTCTATGGCACTGATATGTTTTCACATAATCCAATCACTTTACCCCAAGTCACATTTGATTTGTTCCAAGGGTGAGAAATTAGCCCATGTTGGGTCAATAAAATATATTGTCTTAGATTATTGAACTTGACATTAAGAAAATGACAAAACAGTCTCCCTCTTATGATAAGATGTAAAATATAAAACTTGTAAGCTATGGTGGCTCATGTTTTCTGCCATTTGGAGAAAGTCAGTTGGCAGCAAGAGAAAATGAATAATAAAGAGAGAACAGATGAAAACAAGATACATCCATCAGCATTAGCTTCTCTGTCTGAGTTTTTCCTGAGGCCCAAGGCCTCCCTGCTTCTTCCATAACTTCACTGTTCAGGAGTTGTTTGTAGATCATGATCCAATAAATTTTTCTTTTCTTCCTTCGGTTGCTTTAAATTAGATTTCTGATACTTGCAACCAAAAGTCTTAAATAATATCATTTTTAAATTAAACACTTTGAAATTATATTTTGATTTTAAAACAAATAGTAATATGAAACTAAACTGTTCTGGAAGGTAGTATAGTCCTTTAGAAATCCAGAATTGGGTTGTAAAATTGCTAGAAATCAATTCAAATGCTTACCAAGAGGACTGATTGTAGGACTAGTTAGGTGTTGTTGTAGATCAACAGCCAGCTTCAAATACTAAGAAGAGGCACATACTCTCTTCTAAGGAGGAACACATTCCTGATTAGAAAGGACCATTTTCACAGAGTCACAGTTAAATGGTTATAGTATGGCCATCAACATCTTTTCTTCTTCTTTTCACCAAGGCCAGTAGAAAAGACATCTGGTTTCTCTTATGTAGCAAAGTAGTATTGCATAGTGGTTCATAGCTTGGACTTTCAAACCAGACTTTCTGGGCTCGAATCATGACTCAGCTGCTTACTAGATGTGCGATCTTCAGCATATTCTTTTACCTCCTTGTACCTCAGTTTCCTTAAAGTAAAATCAGGACAACAGCACACTTACCTTCAAGTTGTGGTAAATGGCAAGTGAGTTAACTTGGAATACTGCCTGTACGGATTTAAACACTTAATGAATGTTAGCTACTCATTGTTAGTACTGTCTTTATGGTCACTATAGTTCCCCTCTAAAGTAATGATACAGGATAGAATGTTAGACCATAAAAATGTGGACCACCTGCTGGTTGAAGGAGAAATCTGTGGTGGTCTAGTTGAAAATTATAGTGCCATGCATGAATCTTGATTTTTTTTTTTTTTACATTGAGTTTAAGTGTATCTAGTGAATTTTTCTGGGGAAATGTCCTTAGTTTTCATTATCTACTCACAAGGTCTGGCCTACAAAAAATTTAAAAATCCCTGCTAACAGAAAATAAGACATCGAAATTTGAAAAATTACAGATCTTAGAGATGACAATAGACCATATATAAGTTTTTCTTTAAAAAAAAGGCTTAATGTTTCTATTCCACCTCAAAGAGACAGGGTGATATTAAATAATGCTAACGGTTGAGCATTAGTAGGAGAGGGGAGGGTAAGGAGGGTAGGAAAGAGGAAGAGAAAAGAGAGTAAGAAAGTGAAAAATAACCATTTAAATAATGCAATTAGGCCAGCAATTTCAGTATTTTCACTCAGTGCATGTTTATCCCAGGGAGACTTGTAGATGGAATGTAGAAATATAAAAATCTGTCCCTTCAACCAACCCCAGTTCCTACATACCCTTTATGTGAATTTCCTTGTTATGTCGACTCCGATTCTGATGTTTATAGATATATACTTCTCATGCATTATGGCCCTAAATAACAGGCACCCACCACCTCTGCCTCCACAGAAATACTGATCTACCCAACCTAGGGATAAAGCTGGATTCACTGAGAGTGTCTCTGTCTTTAATACAGCAACTTCCTGAGATTTTCATGCACAATTTTGATGATATCCATCTTTCATCCTTTATGATTATTTGAACTTACCACTTAGAAACATCTCTGCTATGTCCTGACTTGGCATTTGGCACTCCACATTTAAGAATAACATAAAAATTATTATAGCTTGTTCTCTCTATATTTATGTGCAATTATTTTCTGACCTGAGCACCAAGGAATCAGTCTAGCCATCCCATTTCACAGCTTCAGAATGTCACATATGTTGTGTCATCTCCATCTCATAAATACTTGTAACAGATGACCCTCATAGACTCAACAGTCCTAGAATTGATGGAACCCTTTGGGATGAGATGAAGTGTTAGCACATTATTCTCTTAAGGGCCCATTTGTCATTTTACATGTTGTCCTTGACATCGATTTGTGGTAAAATCTCACATAACATTTCCAGTCATGACACTTGTCCAGTATTTTCATTGCGATAGCCACTGACAACCTAACCTCTGGCTGAGAAGCTTCAAGCATTTAAGATTTTCAAAGCTTAAACCTGAGAAATCCAAAGTTCGTCATCTGGCTTTATCACTCATCATATAATAGATCTTAGTTTACCTCCATTATTATACCCCAAAGGCCACATATAGTACGTAACTTAATTAAGTTCCACAGGAAAACAGGAAGTCTTCCTTCACCATATCATAGGCTCAACACAGAATCTGCCCACATATCCAGTTCCCTTATTCAAAGTGAATACTCACCTCTTGAAGCATAAGCTTATTATTTCTTGGTCCTAATTTGCTTAAAAATATAGGACACAATGCATCAATAGACAAAAGAATTGGAAGTTCATGTAGTCGACCAAGAATTCACTAGTAATGAGTTAGTTTTCTAACTTTTTAAAGTTTTCCAACTCTTTAAAGAAAACATCCTATAACTGAGTATGAAGCTAAAAAAATGTGAAAAAACTCATTAAAAATCAACATTAGAGTAGTATGAAACAGAATAGCGAATTTTGAGAAGTTAGCCCCAAAGGTGTGCTCTTAAGAATATGAATATGATATCCCAAATTCATGTATAACAGAAAATTTTTTAAAAATAGTAGGAACAAATAATTTTTCAATGTTAACGTCACTTAATCACTACTGTCCATCAATAGCCCATTCAGTAATACCATGCAACATTTACCTGACCTCCTTCCTTTATATGTAATTGTCACCAGGAATAAGATATACCTGTGTCAGTTAACAGTTTTAAATTACATCTTTGTGATAATTTATGTTAATAGCATAATAGCATAACAATGATTGATAATGTGTACTAACATTTACAAATTGGTTGCAATGCATTTCAATTACTATTCTCTTCCTATCTCTGATCAGCAGCAAAATCAAATTAGCAGTGCAACCACTGGTTAGTGAATTATCCTAACATGTAGATTTACTTGGACACCCTTTTGTTTGCAGAGCTGCTTTAGGATTCTAAGTGTATAAAAACAAGCAGAAGAATCAACCAAATCATATACAAGTGCTGCTAATGGGTTTTTGTTTTTTTGTGGAGCAACAATGAAAATAATCAGGAGGTAACAATGGACAACTAAAGGACTCACTGTTTGGGTAAGGCCAAGAATTAAATGCTATCGATATTTCTCCAGGGTGAAATGGATTGGGTGATATGGAACCATAAGGAATGGATTGAAATAAATGAACCCGTGGTTCATTTCTCTCCTAGTCCTATCCAAGGTAAAGCCTACATACACATCTCCAAGGGTAGAGTTTCAAATGGCCCTTGTTTCTTAGTTTCCTTGGGAATCCCAGTCACTTGGTAATACCTCAAATGCCTGCAACAGTTCAGAAGTCAGGGGACCCAAGACTCATTTCATCATGATGAAGCCATGCACACCTCATGCACAAAATATCTACTCAAAGGTACCTGGAAATGTCTAGTCCTTCATCAAATGCACCACACAGTGCATTTATAGATGTCTTATAATTGTGTATGAGGCCAACAAATATGATGTCCAAATTCCCTCCAGTTGAAGGGCACAGCAGTGCTCCTTAATCTATGTTCACTGCCAAATGATTTAACTATGTGTCTTTGAAGGGGAACTCTTATCCCTTTCTTGGATAAGGCTTAAAACTGTGGCTGGGTAACAATCCAATTCTGTAAACATCTATTCTATTACCACCACACATGTTGAAGGAATCTTTATGCTTATACCTCTTACTATTGGCAATTTCTTCATATGCTTGCAGTATGTTATACATTCAGAATATTTTTGTTGCAATGGAGAGAGATGTGTGGATACAATAGACTTAGAATTTTCCCCAAATTAAGGAATCGAGAGGCTATTGCTAACATGGCAAAATAGCCTAAAAAGCCAGGAAGTTATGTATCATAAATCAGAGGTTCTTTGCCTCTCTTCTGGATTAATACTGGAAAATTCCCTTATTGCTCCTTCTACAAAAAAGCTGTCTCTCAAAGTCTATGGCCATGGTGGTTAATAACACTCTACCTGGAGTGGGAGGGCCTGAGCCTATTTCCCCTCTACTATTAACTAACTGTGTGACTCCAGGAAAATCACTTAACCTTGCTGTGTTTTAGTGTCCTCATCTGAAAATTAGGAAAATAGTAATGCCACTTCCTAGGATTACTGTGATGATTAAGTGGACTAACACATGCAAGGCCCTTAAAACATGCCTAGAACATAATACTCAATAAATAATAACTCACCTGTTTTTCTGCTGAGAAATTCACAATATATCCAGAGTGAGAGCGACTAAAGTATTCCAAACTATAGTTGCATTGTAAATAATTACTGGATTGTGCTTTGTCAGGAGTTGCAGACACAGGGATACCTTAGGTCTATGATAGAAGAGGGAAACCAACCAATCTCTCTCTTACATTGTTGTGCCCAAATCCAAAGCAAATGGGGATCCTTCCTGGCAACCTCTGGGAGCCTTGGTAGGAGACCGTGCTCCACATGAGGTAATACAGTATTCTGAACAATCACAGCACCTAATGTAAACCAAAACATCTTGAATGACAAACCTAGCAATCCTAACTCCATATTCTCTAAAAAAAATCCTGTCGGTGAACTGCTACCATCCTTGGCAGATTAATATAAGCACAGTAACACATTACTTATGATAGTGGTATGCACACCTCATGCGCAGGTTGAAGGTTCACTGTATATTTTCATTATGCATAAACATTCAGTTAGAATCCCTTGGGTTTTGGCTGGGAAATTTGGGAGGCCAAAATAGGTCCTCAAGCCAGTGAAGATCAGTTTTACAGCATTATGCCTGTTGAGTAAAAGATAACATGTTTTTAGACAGTCTAGGAAGTGCTGTGCACTCTGCAAGCTTCCTTCATTTGTTGCTCTAATCAGCAATCCAATGTACACAAGACTAAATTTCAAACTAAAGCATATTCTCTAGAGTCTGTGTTGCTACCTTAGAAGTTGTTATTAGGATAGAAGAAAGGTCTCGAGTTTGGAAATGCTTGCGTTTGAATTTTGGTGGTCACTGATTCTCAAACAGGAAAATTTAGCATTTCTATTAATTTAAAACAAAGATCGTTGTAATTGTCAAAAATAGGCAGGAGGCAGATTTTGTGTTTTTATCATGTTTCTCTCTGGATGTTATGCTTTGGACAGGTTTGGAGAAAACAAATCATATTTTAAAAAGCCAGCGTGGAATGATGAGGAGGCACAGCAGACTTCCCGTGCTGCTGCATGTGCTTGCTGACAGCCCCATCCGATCTCCACATATTAGCTGGAACAGCTAAGTGAGTGATGCTGCATAAATATGAGGACTGGTGTTGTTAGGAACCACAGCTACCACAATATAATTAGTAACCCATTCTGGGTCCCATTCCCAGGTGGGAAGAAAAACCAAAGGGACGGAAAAAGAAATATATTTCAGATTCAGAAACAATGCTTGTCGTTGACGAGGTTTTGCTATGAGGAAGCTTTCAACGATCTCATCCTCCTGACACTGGCATTCAGCCAGCTGGCATTTCTGTGGGCTACACTGAGAACCAGTGAATACCATGTGGGTGGTTGTCAACATTAGAAACAAGAAAAATAGAGAGGAAAAATGCATTGAGAGTTATAACATCAACTTTCAGGGACTTTTTATTTCTACCCAGATGGTACAAATATTCCTAGGTATTGGTACTCACACAATAGGCATCCCAGGGTAATAATTATAAGAGCTTTACAATTTACAAAGTACTCCTTCGTACGTAAAGTCAGGACTCTGTCACCCGGGCACAATGTGGTTATGGTGAGGTATATCGACCTTCTCACACAGCTGTGGGGGTTTTGTTGTTGCTGCTTTCATTTGCACACTGAACTGGCACTAAAGTCAAGTAAAATGGGAATATGTGGTCTTCTCTTGAGAGTGAGGTAACAAGTATTTGTGTGATACAGCACACAATGTGTTTACTGTTATCTCTTATAGGAGAATGAAACGTTCATTTATATACAAATGTCAGAAATGTCTAATGGGGATATTTTGGCCGCTGGACACTGGATGATGTATAGCCTTAAGCAAAACCGAACTTCAGTCTAGACGTTCTACCTATCATGGTGCAGTTTAGGTTCAGTTCTGTTGATTTCTTTCTCTCATTTTTGACAGGAGGACCAATGTAATACTGGTATTTATAAACCTGATATTTATGGATCACTTATGTGCCAAGTCTTCTAATTTCTTGATATGTTAAAATGAGTTTCTATACATTATAAAATTTAGTCTGTGAAACCACCCTATATGGTAGGCACTCTTACTCTTCTCGTTATTATTGCTCTCATTTTTCAGATGAAAAAGTCAAGGCAAAAGGGGTCCCACATCACACACAGTGATGAGAGATGATGCCAAAATTCCAACCCTCCCCTATATATGTTCTCCCAAACCCCACTTCCCACATATCTGAGATAAGGCAGGCAAAGAAATGAACAGAGTACCCCTGCACATCAGAAATTATTGCATAAATGGTAGCTACCAATATTAGCATACTTAATATCATTGCTATTACTATTATTATTAATCTTTCTCCTATGCTTTGCTTGGACTTCTCAGAAAAGGAGACTCCATTTGTTTCCAGAACAAGATAAACTCTGCAACATCAGCACCTGAAAACAAGTCAGGGATGATAATGGGCCTGCCGACACCTCAGCAGAGTGAGAGTTTTATATTATGTCAGTGATGCAGAGCAGATCGCTTCACATGCCTCTTGGGAAGATGGCATCCATCTCCAGTGTTGTGAAATAGAGCATTTACTTCCACTGTCATGTCTGAACACACTCAGGGAAGATGGATGTGTGGAGGTGAGGTGCACATGGAGAGTAAAAATGGAAGGAAGGGAAGGGAAGGTGAGTTACACGCCTTGCATGTCTCCTCATAATAAAGCATGAATGTGATGCAAGGGCGGTGGAAACCCCAATAGACTGTTGGAGATTCAGGCCCAGCTCTCACAGGTGTTATTTTAAGAAGAAGGTAAAGAGGTAGTAACAGTAGGAGGTAAGTGGCTTTTGTTATTGGTCAGAGATAGAGAACCTTCTATGTCTTCCCATCTCCGACCTTTGTATTAAACCAGAAGGCCACAAGAGGATATGACTTCCCTTTTCAAAATATTGACCCAGATGACATGCAAATAACGTCCTCACTGTACCTTCCATTAAGCTTATAGGGAGCATGGAAGTTTGCCTTGCTCCCTTCCTTATGGGCAACCATGCATATGTCTGAGAATTTTGTATCCTGCTGAGTACAGTACACTTCTTCTAGGTCATCCAAGTCCATACCCACTTTTCCATTTGCCTTAGGCTTATGATGGAGAAAAGGGGGGATCAGTTAAGTTTCTATCCCCCTGACCTAACTTTGCATGCAGTGGTTACCAAAAAAATACTGATGAAAAGTATATGTTCTTCAAACACTTAAGGTGCCAAGGGACAGCCATGCCCTGGCATAAAAATACCATCTATTTGCTGATAACACCTACATTTTTATTTCCAGCACAGCCCTCTTTTCTGAAAATCAGGCTCACATACCTAAATGCTTACTCATCCTTTCTCTGGGATGTCTAATATGCATCTCAAATTTAATATCTCCAAAATGGAACTTTTGATCTTCTGCTCCAAAAATGTACTTTTCTCACAATCTTACCCATTTCATTGAAAGGAAACTCCCATTCTTCTCAACCCACAAACACACACATTTACACCAAGAGTTAATAGAGGAGAAAATAAATGTTGATCCAACCTGGTGAATTTGGATCTAAAAGTTTAATTATTCTCTTAAGAATGCTCAGTCTCTTCTGGTCTAACAGTCCCTTTTTGGTAATTCAAATTATGTTATCCTCCCCCTGCGAGTTGTAAAAATGTTGTCAGAGTATATGGATGAATGTAGCTAATGCAACCTAGTGCTAGTGCTAGGGAGAGAATCTACAAATAACCCAGTGTCCTCTGTTATGAATGGTCTGTTCTGTTCCATGAACTCAAGCTACAGAGATATAAGGCTTCTTTCTCATATTTTTTGGAAAATGAGATTCTGGTGTTCATTTCCAGAGTCCAGAGTCCCAACCATTTAAATCCCTTCCTCTCCGGCTCGTCTTGGAGTCTCCTGCTCTTCATCCCAACCTCTGGCAGTCTTCTGGCCTCTCAGTGCCTCCACACCCCCACGCAGGAAAATTCCTTTAAACCTTACGAAGGCCAAGGGGAAATAGTGATGGTCCCCCAGGCTCATCCCAAAGAGTGATGGTACCATCATTTCTAAACTAAGGTAGGTAGAGACCCACTGCAAAGGTTGGGATTGTTATAAGAGCCTTCAGACCCTCCCCACACCATGCTATTAGCATTCACATTCTCAGGATCTCAAAATTATCTGGAGGATTCTTAAACTCCCTTGCACCAAAGAGTTGTGGATCCAACCGAGGGGCAGGGAGACCTCCTCACTGTACCTCAGCCTACTTCTTCCCCAAATCTTCCTGGAACAGAAGAGGTCAAGTTGTGGCTTTTCATTTCCTTTTCCCCATGGCCTCCTTCCATGCCAGGGCAGCGAGTCTCATGGCCTAGCCAGCAGAGATAGAAGGGCAATTCTCTTTGAGTAATAAAAGAAACATCATGCTTTAAATCCTCTAAATTTGGTTCTTGGAAAGTTAAATGAAAGATAAAAGAATGGGGGAAAAGTTTTATCTTGCTCAAAAAATCTGGATTTCAAAATCACATCTTTTTTTTTTTTAAAGATTTTATTTATTTATTTGACAGAGAGAGACACAGCGAGAGAGGGAACACAAGCAGGGGGAGTGGGAGATGGAGAAGCAGGCTTTCCGCCCAGCAGGGAGCCCAATGAGGGGCTCAATCCTAGGACCCTGGGATCATGACCTGAGCTGAAGGCAGATGCGTAACGACTGAACCACCCAGGCCCCCCTCAAAATCATCATCTTAACACAAAGATCGTATTTAACGGCTTGTGCTCTCTCTCTCTCTGTCAAATAAATAAATAAAATCTAAAAAAAAACCAAAAAAACAAAAAAACCCCAAGAGGAAGGAAGGGAGGGAAAGTGGGAGAGTTGTCCATAGTGTAGCATCCCAAAGACAATTATAAGTTTGGTAGAGTCACTATTGTGAGTTCCTAATCCTCTGTATGTGTCAGGATTTCAAAAATTGACTTACACTACACTCAGAAATGTAAAAAACAAAAAAAGCTTTACAAGAGACAGAAGTAGGGTATTAGTTAAGACAGATCTCTGGAGTCATATTGCTAGGTTCACAAGTGATTGTGCGTAAGTACTCAGAAGTGTTAGCTCTTGTGGTTATTATTACCATTGATAGTTTCTTTTAACACATCTAACCATCTCCATGAACTTGCCACCTCATTACGTAACAAGACATAAGTACATTTTATTCCAAGTAATAAATTAAGCCTGATCCATTGATTTTAAAAACACCTTAGGTAACTACACCCTTCACATAAACAGTCTTCAGATTCTAAAGCTAATACTTAACAACATGGACAAAGTTAAGAGGTGGTACCTTTATTATGATTACAAATACACAAAATTAAGCAAATGGCACAACTCTAAAATAAATACCAAAAGAGAGACAGTTTATTGTGTGGATGAATGATAGGATTATTGCTAATAATCAATTTTTAAATTCTTTCCACAACATTAAAAGATATAATTACTTTGGCATTTAAAAAATAAATAGCCACAGCAATTTCCCTCTCCATCTCTGCGACAGACACACAACCACATACACATACACACAATTCCACTCTGCCTGACTCCTAAGCTGGTACTCTTGACAGCAGACTATTTGGCCTCTCCCGTCAGTGCTTCATGGACTCCAGTACCCTACACAGAATTCACACAGGAGTAGGTAGGTTGTTGACGACAGCTCTTTTCTGTGTGGTAACCGTTCTACATGGTAGTCACCAGCCACATGGTGACTGAGTGTTTGAAATGTGGCTGGTCCCAGCTGAGATGTGCTGTAAGTGTGAAAAACAAATCAGATTTTGAAGGTCTAGTACGAAACAAAGAATGTAAAATATCTTGTTAATAATTTGTATATTGATTATATATCAAAACAATATTTTGGATGTGTGGAGTTAATTAATTTTACCAATCTAAATGAAGTTGGAGTTTAGTTAATAGTATTGTACCAATGGTAATTTCTTAGTGTTGATAACTTTACCGTGGTTTATGCAAGATGCTAATATTAAGAGGAGCTGGGTGAAAAGGTGTATGGAATGTTGCACTCTTTTTGCAACTTTTTTATAAGTCTAAATTTATTTCCAAATATAACGTTTAAAAAAATTAGTTCTACCTGTTTCTTTCTACTTTTTTCAATGTGACTTCTAGAAAATATAAAAGTGCCACCTATGTGCCTCACACCATATTTCTGTTGGATAGTGCTACTGTAGAGCATCAAGCTACAGGGAAAACCAAACCAAAGTAACATCTGTGCAGCTCTGAGCTATCAATTGCAGTGTTTAGAGATAGTTTAGTTTACTTGATAAGCAGTTTTACTGTTGCAAAGCTAATTGGGCCATCAGTTAATGCAGCCCCATAACACCACTAAACCAAGGTGAGTAATGATTTGGATTCACAGGTCATCTAGTCAATCTAAGATTCCAGGCAGAAATACACTAACACTCTTCCTGGAAGACAGCTCTGTTCCTCAAAATCTCCTGTGGACATCTCCACCACCTCCCTTAGGAAACTGCTCTGGTTCTTTGTAGCATTAAAGTCGAGAAATGTCTCCTCTTTGCATTAATAAGTAAATATCATGAGTTTATGGCTTTTAATTATTTCTTTACATGTCCTAGACTTGTAAAGAAAGCAAACTACCAAAAAAAAAAAAAAAAAGTCCTAAGGCAGAGAATAGGTTATGCTTTATGTGCTTGCTTGAAAGTGCTGTGAGTTAATGCTCACACTTGAATAATTATACTAAGCATAGTTAAGTTGTAGGGAAATAAGAAAGAAAATGTTTTTAAAAAATCACCTTTGTGGAGACCAGAATGTAAAAGTATAAACTAAGCAAAATTAATAACTCACATTAGATCACTGCTATTCTGTATCCGTAAGAGCAGTGTGGGGTGCAGTAGAACATCATTAGCCTCTGAGTCAGGTGACCTGCATCCTAGTTCTCCCTCTGCCTAACATGTAGCCCAACCCATGAATCCTCAGCAAGCTCATCTGTAAAATGAGTAGATAGGATCAGATGGCTATTTTTCAAATCACAATGTTACCCCATTGGTAAGTCATGAAATCAATTCATGATATAAGATGTTTTCTGCTTTGGATAACCATAAAATTATTTGAGAAACACTATTTTAAATGTCTAAAGTTCCTCATCTCTCTGAAATAATACGCTCTAACCTAGAAATGAACCATCTACAAGCAATGAATCCAATGTCTGATGATCTTCAGTCTCCACCAGAGCAGTCAGGAGGCATCTCTAAGGCCCCTAAAGATGTCCACCATCAAGTCCTTGCCCCCTGTACACATCTGGTACTTCTTCATCTCCTAGGAGGTAAATCTAGGGTGGCCCTATCATTTGCTTTAATTAGTACAATGTAGCAGAAGTGATGTTATGGGACAAGTCCTGGTCTTAAGAAGACTGAATGCTTCTACCTCTTTCTTGGAAACCAGGTACCATGGAAGACATCAGACTTCTCTGAGACCATGATGTCACAAGAAACTACAAGTCTGCCACGTGAAGAGGCCATGTGGAGAGAGATGCCAGACTGGCTCCCAGCTGTTCCAGATATCCAAGATGAGGCCCAGACATGTAAATAAAGAAGACTTTTTCTCTTCTCCAGCCCAAACAGACACCAGATGGAACAGGAGAACCATATCACTGAGACCAATCCGGATTGAAAAATGAGGAGAAATGATAAATTGTTGTTTTAAGCCACTAAGTTTTGTGGTAGTTTGTTACAAAGCAATAGATTACCTAACAATATCCATAGAACTGTCATAAGAATGTGGTGGACCATGGGGGCGACACGCTTTTTAAATTGTAACAAGACCTCAGTTTATTCTGGAGACCTTATTTCACAGCATTCAACGTCAATATTTAGCTAGCATTTCCTGGGAACACTGGAAAATCATGGAAAATGCAAGGCAAATTGCAAGACTCTGCTAGCAACATAGGGATTCTGCTGGATGTAGAATAAGGTCATAAGATCTGAGAAAGTCCATTACATTCATGTAAATAAAGGATTTGAAACATCCCAAGATTTGCCATTGTTGTTACATTTGCTGAAGTGTGGTTAGAAATGAATATTCTGGGAGGCAAATGGAGAAGGAAAATCTATGCTTTTAGACTTTTCTTCTGAAACACAACTGTATGGACAAAAGTGAAAACTGAAACATAGCAAATTATTCGCAAGGGACAGCCCTTTCATTTGTGCCCACCACTGCTGTTAAGGACCACCACTGCCTCAGCTTGATCCAATTACTGCACTGTGTACCTTATCACACTGCTTCATTTTGTTCCTCTCCTGTCCTAGGATCTGTGCCTCATTAAGATAAGATCTGACAGGCACGGTCAATGCTCAGTTAGAGCTGGTGGCTTCTCTTTATTTGGGCAAAACTGCAAGTTCCATGGACTTATATTCAGTCACACAAAAGGGAGGGCATCCTTTGCTGGTGAGGTTTTCATTTCCTCTGCTGTTATTTATCCCAACCTGGACATTTGAGCAAGTAAAATTTCCAAGGCTTTCTTTTGTTTTTAATCAAAAACATCTCATCCCCCTCACATCCCTTTTCGTGAAGCTAAAGTGCTGCTTCTTGATTAGAAAAATATCTCTAATGAGGAGGCTATAAATTCACATGGTGTTTTGTGACATGGGTCAAAATGTTCTCCTGTATTTTAGTATTCTTGCTGTTCTCCCAATGGGCCATAAATAACAATAAGTGGTAATACAGGCTCTTGTGGAGAAAATTCAGCTCCTTCACCTTTAGTGAGCTTGATTTCCTTTCAAACTGACAAGGACTCAGTTCCTGACTGTCTGCCTTCATTTATCCTTTACACTTCGGATCTGCCTTTTCACTGGCTCTCAGCATTGTCCATATGCAAATAAAATATATCCACATGTGAAATGAAAGGGCCCTCCCTCACTGGTATTTGTTTCTGATATGACATATTTATTTCAGTGACAAGGTCCAGTGGTTAAAGACACAGTAAGGTCAGAGTTACATGAGTAGGGAAAGGACTGAAGTGATTCCCTGGTTCCTTGGGCAAAAGTAGCAGAAACAGAGAGGGGTCCCAAGGGCCTGGGAGGTCCTGCCTGAATTATCCAGATAACTGCTTCAGCGCTTTACTTTGACAATGGAGACCTAGACTAAAATTCCATAAGCCAACAGAAGTTTATTTAACTGATTTTTTAACATTCCGTGAATAGTGACAGGAATGAATGTGAACGGAGATACCCGTCAGGATGGAGGTAGAGGCCGATCCCATCTCTGCGATGTTTGCGGGGAATTTGTAAGGTGTTACAGGCAGAAATTCTGAAATGAATGAAAAGGACAAAAACAATTTCAATCCTATTGGCCCCTTCTCCAGCCAACCTCTAAACTTTGGAGTGCTAGAAGTCTCCGAGCTAGGCCTTATCCTGTTTTCTATCCACATCCTCTCCTTGGCTAATTACACTCCAGCCCCATGATTTTAAGCACTATTTTTACTCCCAAATGTATAACTATTTGACATTTGACAAAGGATTGCAGAAATAGCTGCTTTTTTCCAATCCTGCTTCTATTCCTTCTACCTCTACTACCAATAGTTAACACCTATGGAATGCTTTCCATGCCGTGTACTGTACTTAAACATTGGTAGGCCTGATCCCCTTTATTCTAACAAGTCTAAGCAGTAGCATCTGCAATTATCTCCTTTTTTTCTGGATAAGGAAACTGAGACTTGCAGAGATTACGTGCGTTGTCCAGTGTTTCACAGTTAACGAGGGATCAAACTGGGATTAAAAGGCACAAGTGTTTGATTGTCCAGCCTCTGTAATATGCTGCTTCTCTCTTTGTGTTTACTATTTCTTCTGCACATTTGTGATTTAGCATATGCTATTTTGAATTGTCATCATCATCATCAAAATCACCACCATTATTTCATCATTAAGTATTGTTTCTTCTTACCCTAATGCCAGCCCTTGCGGCAGGGACCCTGTCTGGCGTTTCTGCATACTTGGCTGCTGCAAACGCTTGCACGGTACATCATTATTGTCGTTGAGGTTTCACAGAAATACAACATTACAATTAATAGCCTGGCTAGAAGCCTAAGTCAAAAGGTTTAAAAGAGCATCTTTACTAATCAGGGTTTTAACCCATTACTCAGGTCTTTAAAAAACATGTTGTCCATGCTACGCCTGATTTATTGGGGGATAACAAGATTCTGTGGCTTCCTCTCCAGAATTCACTTTACAGAGCTAGATAGAAACTAAATATTAAATGCAGGTCAGATTCCCTCAACTCTGCAAATTGTACTTTGGAGGTCATCAGGCCAAAATCTAGGAGACCGGCCTAGAAAGCCTTTTGAGGGTAGGGATTTATTATTCGTGGGACAAAAGATGTAATCAAAGACTTGTCCCTAACACTACTGGGGATCAGCCTCTTGTCTTAAAGACTGTTTTTTTTTTTTTTTTCCTGTTTTTAGCTTTTGTCACATTGTTCTGTCATTTAGTGTCAAATGGGGCAAGTTCTCTTTTCCTTTGTAACTAATCATTGCTGACATGTAGTTAAAAAATCTTTTACTCCAGAGAATCTGCCCGTGGTGTTTTAGGTCAACCTCACCCCGGGTGAAAATACCATACATGGTGTCTTGGAGCCTGGGATCTGAAAATACAACAAGCTTGTTGTATGCTGACACTTTATAGTATGTTAGGCTGGGTCATCTTTCATTGAGGCGAATATGCTGTCCAACGGACTACAGCAAGCATATCACTGGCTTTGTTCAAAGTACTTCTGGATGCAGCAAATCAAAGGGGACCTCGTCGACTCTCCACCTCCTGCTTAGCCCTTGGGAAAGGCTTCAGTATGGTAACTGGCTTTCTCTTGACTTTTTGAGGTAGCTACCCAATAGTTCAAAAACACCGTGAAGCCTTGTGGCTTTTTGTTTGTTCTGATTTTTTTCCTAGTTATTGATTGTTAGTATAAAGAAATGCAACGCTATTGTTTTTTAATAATCAGGGTGATTGAGATATAATTTACATACAGTGAAACTCACCCTTCTTGGTGGACAGTTCAGTGAGTTTTGACAGATGTATACGGTAATGTGACCATCATTACCTCCGAGACACAGAGCTATTCCCTCCCTGCAAAATATTCCTAGGCACCCCTTGTCATCGACCCCTCTCCACAACCCCAGTCCGTCACAAACACTGGTCTGTTCTCCACCTTTATAGATCATCTGTATAACATTAAACAATATGTAGCCTTTTGAATCTGGCTTTTAAAAACTTACCATGTTGTGGGGCGCCTGGGTGGCTCAGTTGGTTGGGCGACTGCCTTCGGCTCAGGATATGATCCTGGAGTCCCGGGATCGAGTCCCACATCAGGCTCCCTGCTCAGCAGGGAGTCTGCTTCTCCCTCTGACCCTCCTCCCTCTCATGCTCTCTGTCTCTCATTGTCTCTCTCGCAAATAAATAAAATCTTAAAAAAAAAAAAAAAAAAAAACTTACCATGTTGTATTTGAGATTCATCTATGTTGGCTGTGTATCGGAATTTTGTTTCTTTTTATTGCAGAAGAGTATTCCATTATAAAGATGTGCCACAGTTTATCCATTCACCAGTTGAAAGACATTTGGGTTGTTGCCAGTTTTTTGGTAATTATGAATAAAGCCACTGGAAGCATGCATGTACAGGTTTTTATTTCTTTTGGGTAAATATGGACTGCTGGGCATATGGTGAGTATGTGTTTAACTTTATATGAAACTGTCTGTTTTCCAAAGCGGCTGCACCATTTTTCATTCCCAACCAGCAATATATCAGAGTCCTAGTTGCTCTGTATCCTCCTTAGCATTTGACACTGACAGTTTATTGTTTCTTTCTTTTTGTTTTTTAGCCATTTTAGTTGGTGTGCGGTGATATCTCATTGTGATTGTAATTCGCATTTCCATTAAGACTAATGATATTGTGCACCTTTTCATGTGGTTATGTGCCATTTTTATATCTTCCTTGGTAAAGTTTTAGTTCAAATATTTTGCCCATATTTTAGTTGAGAGTTGGTTTTCAAATTATTGAATTTTGAACACTAATTACTACTTACAGATGCAAATCCATGACAGTTAAGAGACATTCAGAAAGACCAAATTTCACTTGGTGTTTACTATACCTTCTCTTTTAGCAGAAGCCTAGCAAAAGCAGGAGTACGTATACTTTTTGCAGTTATAAGTCATAAAAATAATCAAATGTAGGTATGGACTCCTTTGAATAATGTGGTTTTTCCTTTAATTTTGGGGAGACATCATTTAGTGAAGCAAACCATCCAGGGCTCAGCACTTGGTTTTCTCTCTCATGCTTATCTCCTTGGTGATCTCATCAGTCTATGGCTCTAAACACCATCTCTATGCAAATGATCTCTAAATTTTTATCTCCAGTCTGACCTCCAGATTCATATTTCTAACTCTGGATTCGTATCTCCAACTGCCTACTTGCCATCTCTGCCTAGAATTAAATCAACCTGTTCCATGTAGCACGTCCCAAGACGCACTCCTACTCTCCCAACCCAACCTGCTTGGCTTCAGTTGTCCTCATCCCAGTTGATGGCAACTTTATCCTTCTGGTTACTCAGGTCAAAAACTTTGAAGTCACTCTTAGCCTCTCTCTTCCTCTTGCAGTCTACATCCAATCCATCTGCAATGCTGTTGTCTCTACCTTGAACATACATGAAGAATATGATTACTTCTCAAACGTTCCACTGCAACCATCCTGATTCCAGACACTGTTAACTCTCATCTGGATTTTACTGCAATATTTACCCAACGGGTCTTTTTGCTTCCTTCCTTACCTTTCCTCCTGACCCCCACCCCATAGGCAACACAGCAACCACAGCAGTCAACTAAAAGCGTAATTCAGGTATTTGTACGCCTCTACTTAAAACCCTGAAGTAGTAAAAGTTGAAGACAACGTCCTCACAATGGTCAGCAAAGCTCTGCATGATCTGTTCCCTCCCCGATTATCTCCAATTCTTTTCTGAAAACACTTCAGGGTTCTGTTATTATCATCAAATTCCAACATCATATTTTCCACGTAATTTGAAATTAAATGGCACAAATAAGTAGGTACATTACTAATGTCAAGTACACAGTGAGTCAATAATAAAGCTAAAAACAGAGTTTAGCACCTTGCCCACTTCTAATACTATATTCTAACTGCTAGATATTCTGCCTTCCCAGGGGCTATAATAACCTTGTTAAAAATAAAAATAGCTGACAATTATTAATTACTTACTATTTTCTGAGTACTTTGCATACATCTTCTTTAATCTTCACAGCAACTCTTTGTGGTGTTTATAGCTGTACTCATTCTTGAGGAGGTAAGCCTGAAACTCAGGACTGCAGGAGACTTCCTTCAGGCCACACAGCGAAAGCTAGAGGAGAGCTCGGGGAAGAGGGGGGGTGGCCAAGCTCCAGACCCCATCTCGTTATTGCCTCATCCTCCTTCTTTCACCAAAAGTAGGTCAAAAAAATTGAAGAAAAAAATACAAAGATAATTTCTAGGTTTTTCTTGGTTTCTTATAAAAAAATATCAAAGGTAAACATTTCTTATGCTTTGTAATTCTATCTTCAAGATACTCTGTACATGCTTCTGCCTTCCTTTATTATTTTTCTTCTTCTCTGCCCGTGCCCAAGTAGGTGGCAAAGGCCTTATAACCCTGGGAGAAATACTGCCAGTGAAAATCCTGAAACTGTAAAGAGAATAGTGAATTTACGAGAGATGAATCAAGTTCTCCTACCTTGGAAACCAGCCAGCCTAATCGATATATAGATTCACTTGGCTTTATGTGCTAAATGTTCCTGAAAAGTTGTCTATAAAATAAATATTTGTATATGAAAATCATATATTCACTCTGTCTTCCTTTGTGATTTTAGAAATGTGTTCCCACACACACAAAAGAAAAATATTTGCCCTATATATTACAAAATGATGCTGAAGCCAAACATGCGCTTGGACGAATAGTCTGACTGTCAACACCACTCATGCAAGAAGTTCATCAAACGGACAACCAATCCATATGATCATTGATACTCCTACAAAAGCACAACTATGTCAAAATACACAATCAATTCCCGCTCAAATATTTAAACAGCCTTCCTAAGCTGTGATGCTGGATGTTTAATAAAACCCAATGGAAATAAAAGGAAATACTTGCAGAGGAGTTGTTCGGCATCCTCGACTTCCCAGTTAAGTTGATACCACACCTTTAACCAGCCTCAACTCCTTTACCAATCAATGAAAGTTTGCTAAATTTAATGAGTATCTAATTGATAAAAAAAGAGATTCTAAGTCTCTTACCTGATAAGAACAGTTGTAGTGTCACCCGAGATAAGTGGAAGCTTCTTTCCACCTCTATAAAACCCTGAAAACTTTAGAGTGAGATGTCAGGTATATAAATCAGAATGTGTCCTCATGGGTTAGCTACGTAGAGGCCATTCTGTGCAACTGGGGGAAATCATATTTGGGGGACTCCTGATTGTCTCCTCTACAAAAATGTGCATAGTAATAGCAACCTCATAGAGTCATCCATAGATTTAAATATTAATTTACTCACATGTCTTATCTAATTTAACGCTCATCAGTCATGAGATAAGTATTATATATCACAATCTGACAGATTTAGAAACTGAAACTTGGAGGGTCTAAGTCAGTTGCTCAATGTTAAGCAGCTAATAGGATTTGAATTAAGGTCTTAAGACAAAGTCTGTGTTCTCCTTTTTAGCAGGGCAATTAATTTATTGTAGTCCTTCAAATAAGTTTATACATGTAATGACAAATTTATTGATCGGCAAGTAAGTATTTTTCCTTAATGAATGAATGAATGAATACAGAAAGTGTGTAAATGCAAGTACTTGTGTACATAGTGCGCGCAGATTTATGTTACAGAAACTCTATCATCACCTGTTACAACGAGTGGAACAGAATGAGTCCTGAATAGAAAGTTACCACCCATAACCAATTATCAAAGAATTAGAAGAAACAAAAACACCTAAATATCACTAGTTGTAGGCTAAATATAGCTTCCTTTTTCGTGTCAGTATTCCTAGACAGATTTTATTTATTTAAATAAGAGCTTCTGGCTTTGGACAATTTTCATCAAGCCAGGCTATTCAGTGCAGAAACAAATGCATCAGTGCTTGACAATCATACTATTTCTGAAAAATAAAAGCATTGCAATTATAAATATGGGCAAACATTGTCAAATTTTCTAATATAATGTGAGAAAATGCTTGTATTGTTACTAAAGCATTTGAATTATTAATAGATCTGTTTTTAAGAGTGTTGACATTTTGGTTGATTTGAATGGCCCTTAATGGAGTGGGGATTTTGCATTCTGGCTAGGTTGGCAGGCCAATTTACAGGTCCCAGTGTAGACGCAAAAGCCATTATCAGCCAGGGCAGAGAATTCCCAGTGAGGGAACCCTGTCATTCCCACCATTGGTGGCAGCAACTGTTTCCAGTCTCCTCAGTTCAGGGACTCCCTAATGAGGTAAAGATTGAACAAAACGAAAAGAACGCAACTCTTCAGATCAGGTGTTCTTGATTCAAATCCCAATTTTTAAATTTATTCTTCCATTCTACATTTCCTTTCATTAAACGGATACTGGTCACTTTCTTAGGTGGTATCAAAATAAAGACCAATGATTATCTGTAGATAACTCAATATCCAAGCCAGGCTTCTCTCCTCCTTGCTAGATCCTTCTGTATGGAGTGGGGGTAGGGAGGGCTTTCATTTCAAAAACTATATTAGCAAACTGCATGGAGTAGTTTCTGACCAAGGGAAAGGGGGGGTTTCCGCATTTCTGGGTCACAGACCAGTAAAGTATAAAAAAGCTTCTACTCCTGTCTTTGAACAGAGCAGTAGTCGATGGCTAAGTGAGTGACCTGCTCATTCCCCTTTGCTCTGACTGTCCCATCGCAATCTATTATTGGCTTCTAATTGCAAGCTCCTATGAATCTGTAGAGGGCTCTCTACTTTCTAACAGAGGGCAGGGCCTGCCAGAAATGCTGAGGGAGTTAATCCCTCCTGTAATAGCATTCATTAATAATAGAGGAGAATAAATACCCATCTTTCCCATCCCTTGGGTGGGCCATTGCTGATGTCAGCTTCTCACAGTCTCCTGGAGGTGGGAGTGGACTCAGCTCTGGCGGTCTACTGTACACATATGAGCTTCCTTCCTTCCCTTTCCTGTCTCTCCCCTTCACTCCCTTGTTGGTGTTTCCTGAGATCATCTTCCAAACAAACTCATTATACTTAATTTTTGTCTCAGGGTCTTTGTCTGTGGGATCCAACCTAAGATGAAGACCAAAGAACTTACATGGAAACCTACTGTACACGCATAAGGCACAAACCACCCTGTGAGGCAGCCTCTGGCCGTGTACTGTGAAGACTGACCTGCCAGGCCTCCCATCTCTACCGACACCCAAATGTCTGTGAGCAGTGAGAAACTGGGGATGGGAGAGAAGAGATTTAGATTTGGTGCCATTCATACCGATTAATGCAAGGAATGTAAAGTAAGGGATCAAGTGTGTCTTTAACATATAGGCCAGGATTATTCTCAAGAAACAAGGTCAGAAGTATGTTAAAAAAATAAATATTTCTGTTATTTGGTAAACCTGTACCAAATGTTAAGCACCATGTCTTCCAAAGGAAAGCATCCTGGGAGGAGGGTGGTGGGAGAGCAAGTTTGCCACAGCGCTCGCAGGCTCTGAGCGAGAGCTCTCTGGTGGTGCCACAAAAACCGGATAGAAGGAAAAAAACATGGCATGTGGAAGATACCTGAGGCCCCATATTGAGGAATTTTCCTGACACAAGGAGGAATCTGGGGACTCCATTGTTCTGATGAGAGTGTTGAATTTCTGGGAGTCTTAGTGGGAGTGGGAAGGGGGAATAGCAATGGGAACACAGGAACACAGATGAGAAGGGGCTTCTGAGGGGTAGGAAGAGGGAATTGGAAGAATTAGTGAACAAGAAAACACTCCCTTGGAACACCCTCAAGGTCAAAGTAGGGAGGCCTGGCTACCTTGTGCTATCCAAGTCCCCACCCTCATCCCCTGATTTTGTGGTTTGAGGGCCCATATATGAACTATTCAGTAAAGAACTGCTGAAAACACTCATCAGCATAATCTGTTCTCCTGGAAGCCAGCTGAAGCAGACATTAAGGCCGGCACACTGTGAGCTCCCACATGGAGAAGAGGCTTCACCTCTGACAACCACCCTGCTGAGGGAACAGTCTGGCAGGTTGCCAGATGCAGCTGGACACTCTTGCAGCATGAGAGGAAGCGGCTCATCACCTGAGTGACTCCAACGTTCCCAACTGCTCGGTTCAGAGATTTCAGGATGAGAACTTTCCTGTCCAACTGCCTCTCCTTCCTACCCTGCCACACACGTGTACATCCATCTCCATGAGTTAATTTTCAAAGAGGCTTGAGTTTTAACTGAAGCAGACATTTTGGGGGTTAGCAGTGTTGCTCTGGTTGCACGTAAGAGTGCTGAGCTGGAAGGAGGTAAGGGAAGGGGTGGCACGGTGTCCCTCAGTTCACCCCACCACTCTTCTCCCCACCACCAGTCTGATGGGCAGCATTCTATAACACAAAGGGAGGGAGAGGGTAGGACATACAGAACTGAAGCCACAGAAGATGTTGTAAGATTCTGGGCCCAAGTTATTCTACTCTGGTGACAAAGTATAGCACGGAGCTGGGGAGAAGGCCTTTTCTACTCCCTCTAGTGAGTCTCCATCCCGTGACAGCCCCCATTATAGTGTAGCTTAACCTCCCTAAAGGCTTATGGTGCTGCTATAGGACAACTGCTGTGCTAGGCAGAGTCTTCATTCTGAGGATTCTGCCAAGGCTGGTGAAACACCTTGCAAAGAGCATGGAAGATTTAATCCTAAGTGAGTGTATCCAGGGGTGGGCCTGTGTGCATACTTAGTGAGTCCAGTGCGAGAGGGATTGGGGTTCCAAAGTAAGCAAGCAGGGGCTACGAGCTGGTGAAATTCAGGTAATTATGTTTATGTGCCTTCATTTATAAGACCTAGGTCTTCAGATTACACAGTAGTTAGGCATCCAGATATGTGGTGCCTATGCAGATGTAACAGAGCTCTATAATGGCTCTGCATTATTGAAGGTGATTCTGCAGAGCTCTTTTGGGGACAACTGGTACATATGGAACAGACGCTGTAGCCTTTGAAATGTTTTCTAACTCTCAGAGACCTTTGAGAATAAAATATGTCTGTAAAAAAGAAATGCAGGGATGAAATCAGAGATGGGAGTCAAATCCATCTCCTGCTTCTGGGTGTTTTAAAACTCACTATTAGAGAGGAAGTTTCACCAACTCTTCATTAAGCAAAATGCATAATTCTAAGAGCAAATAGGAAAAGAAAAACCTAAAATTGCCTTGTGTGGATTTCACCTGTCATCTGGTGGTAGCTCAAACATCTCCTTAATTCCCAGGGAAAGGCTTTTGAATGATTTAACTCTGCACTTGAGTTTGGTGTCCATCTTTTGTTAGGCCTTGTGTAAAATAAATGCACAACTGAAGGAAAAACGGATCGAGGAAATAAATCATTGTAGACAGAAAAACAAAAACAAAAACATGTGATGGCTCATCTAGAACTAACCTCCTTTTCAATGAGACAAAATTGACAACTAGCCACAGTTATGCATCCTGCAAATCCCCAGGAATGGAAACCATCTCTTTCTGTCCAGCTGAATGTCCCATTGCTATAACCACTGCCTCTCTTTCATCCAGCGCAACAGTGGAAGTGATGCCCCCCCCGACTTTGTTTTTAACTGATCTATTTTGTACCTCGAAGGATATTGGAATTACCATTGGACCAAACTGAGGGTGATTTCATCAAACAATTGGTCAAACAGCCAATTTAGGAGTCCCTTCCCCATCAGCAACATACCCTCCCTTCACCTGCTAAGGAATTAGTCAGCTAAGGAACTGGGTTGCCTACATGAATCATTTGTTTTATGAGTTGATAAGTCATTGCCTTCAGGCTTGTATTCACAAATATTTATTAAAAAATTATGTTTTATCCTCTGAGATATGAAAGGCACTATACTAGGAGTCAGGAGTCCAGGGCTCTTATCCCACTTGGTAACTGAAGACCTATGTGACCATTTTATGTGTTGATTTCCTCATCTGCAGATTGGACCAAGCAGTGAGTGTGGTGCTGTTGGACCTAACAGTCTCTGATGCTCCCATTCTGGTAGCAAAGCATAGAAATGCATCTGGAAACTGCCACCATGTACATTTTGCTCCTTCAGAGGGGATTTTAGGAAATGTGAGGCCTTCTTATGACAAAATTCACTACTCTTTAGGAGTCAGGTTAGTTTATGGAGTCCTCAGTCACCTTTTTTTTTAATTTACCAGGTTTTTTTGAGCTATGATTGACACATAGCATTATGTTAATTTTAGGAATACAGCATGATTCCATATATATGTATACTGAATAGTGATCCCCACAATAATATATCTAATATCCATCACCACACATAGTTACAATTTTTTTTCTTTAAGATGTTCCTCAGTCATCTTGATCTAATTCAACCCATACACTCTGGAGGGCAATTGGGCAGAAAACCTCAGAAGCTATATAGGCCAAGCAAATTTTTAATACATTTTTTATATAAAAACTACACTGAGAAAAGTTCTTTTGTGGTGTTCCAACATGAACTTAACAAAGAAAGCTGGCTTTTGGGGGCTTTAACAAAAAAGCACAAGAAAATTCTGGGTCCAAGGCTGACGCATCATGGAGATGTGAGTTGCCTGGTTCAGGATGGATTTGTAATGACAGCATGCTACTCATCATAGCTATATTTGCTAGCATTGTCTCACTCATCCTTATCAATAACTAAATAAATAATCCTATGAGGTGGTTATCCTTATTACCTTCATTTTACAGATGATAAAGTGAAGACTCAGACTAAATGTCAGAGCCAGGGGTTAAACCCAGGCATGTCTTGACACGAAAAGCTGTGATGGTTTCCTCTGCCCAATCCTTCTGGACACATTAAGCTGTCAATGAAGTTAGGACTTGCCTTTGGAGATATAGGTCCAGATGGAATGGACATTTCCTCATAAAATCTCTTCTGGCCCCTAATGCCAGTCTGTTGGTTCAAGGTTACTAGATCATGCTAAATCTGTCGGCAGAAGTGGAGTTTAAGGGAAAAGGAGGATTCAAATCGAAGAGCAGGTCTATCCAATTGATTCAAATTCCTGGGACGTCCCCCTTCCACCCCAAGGCCAGACTGGAAGGAGTGTGAAACTGGGCACTGAAAAATACTGAAAGGAAGCATATCAGAAAATGTAACTTTAAAGGGGTTCAACAAGAAGCACCTAATCTTGTATCACCAGATGCTAATCCACATATTCTCACAGCCATTGCTCAACTGCAGAGGGAGAAATAAGATCTGCCCACTCTGCCTCACCAGAATGCTGTAAAAGTAAACAAAAATGTGTGAAAAATGTTTACATCTCATTGAAATGGGTTACATGAATTCAGGGTGCTCTCTTTATGTATTATTACAAATTATCATTGGTATCCTAAGTAGCAGCCATTCAAGACAGCTCTACTCTCTCTCCATGCAGAGACTTATTCTGCCACCCACTCAGTGGTTTTTGATAAAACTGTTCTTCCTCTTGTAAAGAAAACCAACAACGGCTATAAAACTATTTTCTTGGGCTTATAGTTGAAATGACACAACTCTAGCAAGTTCACAGTCCATAATATATTTTTGAGTTCTTCTTCTTTGAACCCTCTGCATATTCTCATCTCTCTCTCTCCCCCCACGGGGTTGTATGTGTGTGTGTGTGTGTGTGTGGTGTGTGTGTGTGTGTGTGTGTGTGTGTGTGTGTTTAAAAGCCACACTCCTAGGTCTGAGAACAAATGAATGTGTCCTCAGGGGAAGTGTTAAATCAGTGATGTGAAGGCGATTTAAAGGTCTTGAGGGGCATCCAGTATTATTAAGCTTAAAGAAGAGCCCTGACTTCCATGGAAATAGAGCCAGCTGAAACTAGCATTCTCAAATTAAGAGAGGGAGAGAGACAGAGACAGAGACAGAGAATGTTGTATTTACAACTCCCATGTTAAGATAACTCAAAAGGAGAGAGAAAGACATTTCCAGAGAGGAAATAATTTTTTTTTTCTAGATTCATCGCATAAGTGAATTCAGTGCTTTTCTGAAAAGCTTCGCACAGGATGCTTTTTAACTCAAGCTAGTCTCCACTTAAAATTCTGTTTCTTGGGGCAAGAAAGCTTTTTTTAGAGCAGAGCTAGGTAATAGTGAGCCTCCTGGATAGTCTGAAGCTTATGAAAGTCTTACTCTTGCTTTTCATCTCTTCGTAAAACCGTACACTCTCCTGATTACCCCAAATTACAATGTTTGCCGCTACTCCCTTTAATCAGATTTGAGCAATTCTGTTTAGTTAAAAAAAATCAAATGGCATTTCTCTTTCATAAGGTTTTTGCACTTCATAAGAAGAGTGAATTCTGTTATCCTTCATTGCTCGCCATGAGAGATTTTTCTTTTAATGTTTTGAAGCCATGATTGTTGTGTATCAGGATACTCAGTCCTGGCCCCATGGTGGTGGATTGGATTACTTGGCTGATTTCTTACCTGCAGTGTAAGACTCCCATGTAGATTAGGACATGGTTTAAGAGGAATTATCTCCTGTTTTTAATAGATCACATACTGAGTCTCAAGCTCCAAATTCAACAGAAAATCAAGCTAATTGTTCATTTCTTCCAGGATATCCCTGAAGGATAATTGACCTCTGCAGAGCAACTTCTTAGTAGGAAACTAAATAATTAAGTTGAAGGAAATACATTTCTTCTTCACGATTCCAAAGGTTTTTTTTTTTTTTTTTGTACACGTGATGAGATTATAACCCTGCATGTCTTTTCTACAAAAGATAAATGCACCTTTTCCCCCAGCCTATTTTAAACTAGTTATTCTAAGCAGGACACACATTCAAATTACTGTTATAGATAAAATCTTTACCTTTCAAGTTATTAAAATGAAGTATTCTCAACCTCTCTTCATCCAATAAATCAAATTCTTCTACACCCATTGGGTTAATCCCTACACTAAAAGAATGACCTGGAAACATACAATATAGACAGACACTGTAAAATGATAAGTTTGGATGTTTTCCCCAATTAGTACATTTATTCTTTATTATTTTAATCTACTATGCCTATCTGCCTACTCTATAAATTTTCAGCAGTAGCTATGATTCACACTCCCCAAACAATAAAAACAATGCTAACCCCAAACTCCTAATTCAGTTAAGAGCACAAATCAACAGCCCTGATGAGACAGTTGCATTTCCTATGATGTTTAAAAACATCTCAAACTAAAACATTGTAATATGCAGTCTTTTCAAAATAAAAGCATACCAAAGGGGATCCTAATATATGCTTCCAAATCACTAAAAATTACTCTTAAATTACAGAGGCCATGACATTTCCTACAAAAATTAACCCCAATTTAAATCAGTTCAGTCAATGTAATTTTAACTTAACAATTATAACCTTCCAAAAGGCGCTTTGCCATGAAATAGTTCAAGATGCTTGAGAAATAATGGGACAATGTTCCTTAGCATGGCCGGAGGCATGGGAAATCTCCCCTAGGAGAAGACAACTTTGTTAGCTCACTGCACATCCCTAACCACCCCCAAAGTCTCTAATTTGTAAATTGCTGAATCAGTTTGTGCACATTTGGAAAATTACTGCTTTCCTGCAATTTTCTGTAAGCTATTGCTAAATTGTTCTGTTGAATGTTAGTGAAAAATTATATTTTTAAACCACCTCTGAATCCTAAAAGCCCATGGCACAGTATTCTGTTTATGTGAGCAATTTAGCTTTATTAAACAGCATGACATAGACTAAGTGAGCTAAGATAAGATTGGTACAATACGTGCCCCAGAATCATCAGCCAGCGAAGCCAATCGGTTTCCATCCTGATTATGGAGAGCTGAATGGACACCTGACAAGGAGAGGGGAGACTCTACTGGCTGCTCCCCAGATAGATTCCACTCTCCATTTCACCTTGAATATTGTTAGAGAAATTTTTCTAGACAGGGCAAGTTTGAAGAAAAAAACTTTCCAGAAAGTATTTATTTCTGAACTTCTCTGTTTTCAACCTTCTACCAAACCACCAATTACAGAGGTTGTTTTGCTCATCTTAGGCAATAAGATAATATGATTCCCAAATAGAATTTGAAATGTTCTTCTCCGAAGACAGAATTTGTTCATTCATTAAACAAACAGAATAAAGTAACCCAGTTATATCCCCTGGAAGTGAGAGGTAATCGACACATTTAAAATTATTTGCCAACACACAAAGTGATGTTAGCTTTGCAGACCAAGGGGAATAGAAACGGTGACTGAAATCTGTCAGTCTGTTTGTGCCCTCCTGACTCACCCTGCCTGGAAGTTTTAAAAAGGACGAATTAAAAGGAAACTTGCAGAAATGTAGTGAATCGTCGCATAATGTATTCTCATGTATCACTATGGGAAGTAATATTCCTGCTAAGCAGTTTGTTCCACTTTAAATCTTTAGATACTCAGCCTTCTCTAAGGTCATTGTATGAATTTAGACACACTATTCTGGAAACTAAATTAGCCTGCATTTACTGGGAAGTTGAATGCAGCCAGACTAATGGTAGTGCAAGTGTAATTGGTTCCCAACATGTGTCACTGTGTGTACTTCTCAAGCTCTAGAAAAGATGCATTATGGGACTAATTTTTAAATGTTAATGGATATTGGACATTTGCCAGACACCCAGCTGTGCACAAAACACTGAGATGGTAAATAGCTCTTGATCTGTTTAGAAACAAATGATGATGGTTTTTAGGATTCCACAGGACTGACGGCATGGCAACCAGCTCAGACTCAGAGACTGACCCCATTAACAGCACTGAAGGGAAATGTTCTGATTTTTACCATCAAAATTAAGGAGCAGGGCCATCATGTTAAGGCTCAAATTATTTTTGATTAATATTAAGGAAAGTCTAGTCCCTCACACCTATTAACCTTACCTGTGTTAGCACAGCTCTTGGACAAGTGCTTTGGGTTTGTTTGTCTGTTTTCTATGGGATCAGGTCAAAATGAAAATGTCTTCCTCAATTAGCTTGGGTCTAAAAGCTGCACTCGGAATGACCTGCTCACCTGTGCTTGCAAAGAGAACCTCGCTCTCCCACCATGCACCAGCCACAGGGTTGACAGAAAGGCAACAGGTTTCCTATCCCTTGATCTGTTGCTCTTATCATTTTAATTGAAAGTCAATGAATGGAGCATTTTCTGTAAATTCTTCCTCCAAAAGGTCTTACTAATTGTGTGCACTCGGCCAGTCAAGCCTACTAGAAACAGCTTTTTTTTTTTTTTTTTAATGTTGGTGATGAGCTGTTTTTGATTAAAAAGCATGAAGAGGAAGTGTCATTTTTAGCATAAACATGGGAAAGAAATGGATGCAGGGCACTGCAGCCTACTGTTCCTCTGGAAGGAGACCCACAGGGGGGTGTATTCAGCATCTAAAATGCCATCTGAGGCTATCAGCACGGTTTAAATATTTCATCAGCCAAGGAGAATATGAACATGAGCCGAGCTGGTCTGACATCGTTTCTGGAGATGTGTGAGAAGCACCAGGGGAGCTCTGGTTTGTTGGCAGCTCAACAACTAGCAATTTGTGTAGGGTGAAAGCAAGAGAAAAAGACAAGGGAGGGAGAATGCTGCCATGTGAATCCAGCAATCGTGAAATATGAAAATCTGGATTTTGAGGACTTTGAGCAGTTAAGAAATCGTAGGGAGAACTCACCTGTGGAGGTGGCCTCACTTACCATAACTTTGCTGAGGGACCTTCCTGACAGCCAGGTTTCCTTTTCACTCTCATGTTGTTTCAGACGCCTCAGCAGTAAGGAGACTCAAGTTGCAGTCTTGGTCCACTATTTTCAAAGGCAGCTTGTACCGACAGACTTTGATGTCTGAAAGATGCAAATTCAAATCCTGCCTCTGACACTAGCCAAGAACAATAGGATTTTAGGCAAGTTGCAGTCTCTCTGGACTCTCTTTCTTTAACGCTAAACGGGATTATGACTAAGGTACGTAAAAGTGCCCAGGGCGCAATGGATACTTGATACATGGCAGTAAGGAAAATTTGTATCATGTCACGTAATAAGAGATCATAACATTTTGAAATTTTTAATATTTTGTTCCTTATTATAAATTTTAAGAATATCTTAATGAACATAATTAACATAATTCCTTCATTATATATTTCTTTTTACAATTGCCCTTTTAGATAAATGTTCATTGGAAGAAGAAGAGTAGTAGCTGTTTGGATGATTTCTCCCAGATCCTCACTCTCCTGCATCTCATAGTTTTTTGCACGTCTAGGAGTAAGAACCAAGGACAAAGAACACAGAAAGCACTAAAAAAGGCAGGGATTATCTTTCAAATCATCAGAGACTGAATTTCAGATTTGCATACCTGCTAAAATAAAGAATTTATTTATTTTTATTTTTTTTTTAAGATTTTATTTATTTATTTGACAGAGAGAGACATAGCGAGAGAGGGAACACAAGCAGGGGGAGTAGGAGAGGGTGAAGCAGGCTTCCCCGCGGTGCAGGGAGCCCGATGTGGGGCTCGATCCCAGAATCCTGGGATCACGACCTGAGCCAAAGGCAGACGCTTAACGACTGAGCCACCCAGGCACCCCTGAAATAAAGAATTTAAAGGGTCAGATGGAGTCTGTAATAGATCCTCTCTCTTCCTTTGGGTAGAAGCTGTAATTTGGGGTGTCCCATAATCTGGTTTAAGTTTGTGTTATATCTGAGGTCATTTTGAAATCACAGATTCAAATACTGAATCAAATATTACTTCTTTTTTAACAGCTTTGTTGAGATATAATTCTTATGCCATACAATTCATTCAGTTAAAGCGTACAATATTAGTATATTCTCGGATATGTGCAACCATCATCCTAGTCAATTTTAAAACATTTTCATCACCTTAAAAAGAAACCAAATACCCTTCAGCTCTCATTTCTCATCCTCCCTACCCCAAGCCCTAAGCAATCACTAATTTAATTTTTGTCTCTATAGATATCCCTGTTCTGTACTTTCATATAAATGGAATCACACAATATTGTGGTCTTCTGTGATTGCCTTCTTCCAGTTAGCATAATGTTTTCAAGGTTCATCCATATTGTAGTATGTATCAGTACTTCATTCCTTTTTACAGCCAATTAATATTGCATTATCTTTTATCAGACAGTTGGATTGTTTCTCCCTTTACTCTATTGTGAATCATACCGCTATAAACATTCATGTACAACTTTTTGTGTTGACACATTACATTTCTCTTACATGTTTTCACTTCTCTTGTGTGTATACCTAGTAGTGGGATTGTTGGGTCATATGGTAAATGTAGGTTTAATCATTTGGGGAACTGCCAGATTGTTTTCCAAAGGAGCTGCACCATTTACATTCCCACTAGCAGTGTATGGGGGTTGTATAGAGACAGATATAATCAAATTCTAATTGCTAGCAAGTTATTTCTTATACTGAGCAATATTTGCCTCCCTGATTCTCCTCATTGATCCTATCTTGTTCTATGGAACAACACCCAATAGAAATGCAAGTTCCTCCCTTTTCTAAAATTCAGGACTTCTACTATTCATAGTCATCAAATCACATCCCATGCCCCTTCTCTAAGGTTTCTCATCTTCTGATGGACACACCCTTGAAGGTACTTAGATATTCTTCATATGCCCATATCCTTCTCTTATTTTTCTTGCTAGCATGCAAGCTCCTTCAGGGAAGAGACTTTATCTACCCTATTTAACACTTCACCATTTTGTCTCCACAACCTTAAAAAAAGAGCTGGCATGTAGAGTCCAAGAGATATTTGCTGAATAAATATATGCTGAATGATTGAGTCTCAGTTGCCTCCCCAGGGATGTACTGTAATGTTGTGATATCTTCTATCCAGAGTTGCATAATATACTCCAGGGGAGCTCTTGACTAGTGTTGAGTACAATGAGATCATTTCCCCCTCTGTAGAAGCTTAGGAAGCTAATTTCATAACCTAATGCCTCTGTATATACAACACTACAAACTAGGAGTGAGAAACTCCTTGTTTTGAAGGGCTATAATGAAGTCATTGCAAGAGAATGTTGTAAATATAAATGCAGACTGATAATAACCAGACTGATACACAAACCTTCGTGGTTTCTGTCACCAGTTCTATACATCCTTTTCCAAGTGTCATGTGATGACTAAAAAGAAAGTAAATACCTATCTGGCTTAAATAATTTTAGGAGATTCTAATGATGCCAAGATATCTAGCTGAACAACATGGGAGTGAGGGCAATCCATATCTCTATTTTTTGTCTCTGAAAATGGGCACTGCAAAGAAGGATTATATGGGAAAGAGAAAAATCTCAATATTTTAAATTCCACTCAAATTTTACTTCTACCCATATAACAGTGGGCGACAGTTCTAATGTTTTTGAAATGCCTTCTGAATTGTAATTCTTTATTGGTGAATTGGTTTCCCTTTAAACTTCAATGAAGAATGGGAATGAGTTCTAACACTAGGATCTGCAAAGAGAATGTAGGATGTAGATGTCCTGATTAGATAGGAAGAGGAAGTAAAAAAAAATCTTGCAGGCACTGAGAATGGCAGGAAGAAAAGAAGCAGACGTAAAGGGACACTTATGCATGTAGATATGCATGTGATCCCCTGTCTCTCCCCCTCCTCCATCCCCCTTCCACTGCCCTTATCATGGGG
The DNA here is from genome assembly GCF_004348235.1 of Phoca vitulina. Classification (NCBI taxonomy): domain Eukaryota; kingdom Metazoa; phylum Chordata; class Mammalia; order Carnivora; family Phocidae; genus Phoca; species Phoca vitulina. The sequence goes on from NW_022589705.1 coordinate 21,210,767, forward strand.
TCATATCCCAAGAAGAGGCGGTAATCAAAAACTTACAATTACAGGGGAACTCAGGAACACTGAGAGCAGTGTTACAGGACCCAGATCTCTAGGACATCCCCAGTGTTTGGGAGCCAGCCAAGTGCCCATGGTGCCAGAGCCCTGGCACACATGATGTCCTGGGAGGAGGCCAGATGGATGAACCAGAGGCCAAAATGAGACCATTCAAAGCAAAGGAGGTAGACACCTTATTAGCTGGCAACTCAAAGTACCCAGGGTAGGGGAGAGTCTTCATAAAGAAGACTGAGATCAATTATAGAATATAGAGACACTACTTTTTCCTGTGTGTGGCTTAAGTAAATTTATGAGCTCACTAGTGAATCTATAGGGTATGGTGGATGGGGAAAACCACATCAGAAGAGATGGGAGAAACCAGCCTGTAACTTCAACTGTCACCAATTGCCAGGAGACTTGAGTCCTGGGAGTTCTCCTCTTGAATTCCCTGCGTGCCTCTCCCTACGCGCTAATGTTCTGCTCAGTATCTCAGTGCTTACATCATTCTCCCCATGTCAGTAATAACACAATAGATCAGATTAATGCCTAGAACTATAGAGATCCTAAATGTCAACTGGCTGGGAAGCATTCTGGGACAAAGAGAGTGCAGGTTTACCCTGGGTAGCTGTGTGTGTGCAGACAGAGAGATGCTGGCAACGGGTTAACTACAGGAACCTCTTTGGGTTGCTTCTTCAGGAACCCATCTGACTTCTCACCAACCTTCCTCTCCAATGGGGATCCCAGGATTGCTCCTTGGTGCCAACTGAAGGCACCCTTGTGGTTTGGTGTGGAGTTAGTTGGTAGTTATAATTTTGGATGAGAGAGTATTGAGCTTTCTGGATAAATGGTTTTCATCATTTTCTCCAGTACTTACAGGACTGTGCTTGCTGGTGCTGAATAAACAGACACGGGAGTGAGTGTCTGAGAGAAAAGTACATATTGTAACTGTTTATTTTGGAAAAGTAATTTCCTCTATCAGTTCATTTCCATCAATTTTATCAATTCACGTAAGCCGCCTAATCCAAATGATACGGCACATATTGAAGCAGAAATGGGAGTTACTTCGAATCTCTTCTAGTCCTCCATATCACTGCACTTAAAAAACCCAGGCCAGACTGGCTGTAGACTGAACTCCATTTCCATAGCTCTTGTTTGGTGTTCACGAGTCTATTGTGTTGCCGAGCTGTATGGGAAGGGAAAAAAAACCCATGTTCATCCCTTCAAGCTGTCTGTAGTCATTATGTGATGTGATGTCTTACCCAGGTTGTATAACAGTATGTTGCACAGAGGTTGCTAACAGGAAAACAAGTGAAGATTCTGTACACTGCTAGATTTGGTGAATATTCCTAATACAAAAAAAAAAAAAGCATGGTAGAATCAGAAAATATATGATTCTGTTTCTTGACAGATTGATACCCAAAGCAGGTTTCACAGATATACTAATTTTAACAAATCCATCTTTGGAAATTTTTTATTTACAGAACTCACTGCTGCCTCCTTTTAATGTAATGAGATTTCATAATGAAGTCCAAATACGATCTGGTAGAGGAAGAGGGCATGTAACACTGATTCTAATAAGCTTGACTAAAATCAATAATGTTGTTAGTTTCCCTGAAACCAGCCTGCATTGGCTCACAGAGCCATGTTCTGCCTAGAGCACGATATTAGCGGTTTATGTTGTATCGGGCAGATTTCTTCCATAGTGGGAAAAAGATAGAAACAGAAAGAAATTAAGAAATGTTATTAAATGTGTCTTTAGGCTTTAAATGACCACAAATTTGTTTGCCTCTCTCTTTTAATCGGTTCTCGGTTTCTATGGAAATAACTTGGTGGCGTCCCGTGACTGCTCATTTCGCGGTGCCTCTTTCTTCAGCACCATTTTGCCATCTCCTCTCCTGCTTTCAAGGTAGCCCATGAGTAGGAGACTGCGTACAAGTGTGTCGTGAGGAGGGCACGGAGAGAGCCCTGTACCCGGAAATCCCTGCCCATGTCTGGGATCTCAGCAGTAGAGACATTCATTCACATTAAGGCATTGTCTGGTTAAAATGCAACGCCCGCGGCAGAGTTAGTGGGGCTTCAAATGGAACATTTAAGTTTTGACTGTGGAGTATAGAGAAGTCTGGAGGTCCACATATCCCCACAAGAGAAGCTTGGCAGAGGGTGGCAAACACCCAGGGAGGGTATGCGGACCCAGGGGCAGCCTAGCCATGGCAGAAGAAATGAGCAGAGGGAGAAGAATGGAGAGTGGGAGTGAGGTGACTTCTGGGTAACGATACAGATCACCTTATCTGTCAAGAAACTTCCCACTGCTTTGCATCTGTTATTGCACTAAAACCTCACAAAATCCTATGGGATGGATACTATTAGGATCTTTTTTTTTTTTTTTTTTAAACAAATGAGACATCAAAGCCCAGAGACCATTGCAGTTAAGATTAACTTTATGAGCAATCCTTGAGACCCTCTCTCTGGCTTTCCTCTGTGTAATTTTTTGCCTAGATAACTTATCCACCTGGTGTAATAGTCATCTCCTGTTGTTGACCTCCAAATCTGCACCTCTATTTTTGATCCAAGCTTCAGAGACTCTGTGGAAAAAGCAACCAATCAAAGAACTCTTGCTTGTCCACTGAGCCCATCCTCCTGATAAGGTTAGTGAAATTAGGTTTAAACAGAAACCATATGACGTAAGTCATAAAACAGGCTGTGTGGCTTGGCGGGCTCTGTGTTGGGGATGACGGGCACATATATCGGCTGGTTCTTTGCTTGGACAGATCCCTCAAACTCTGCATCTTAATTAAAGCTGCCTAAATGAAAACACACTCCTTTGCCCCCCCAAAGGCTGACTCTCCGAATCACTGTTTCAGTGCATAGAGTTCACAGCCCTAAGCAATTGCCCCAGTTTTCCAGGTCTTAGTTAAGCCTCGGAGACATATTAAGTTCTAACCTTGCCAGGTGGCACAACTGCAGGTATCTGAGAAAACTCATGTTCATAAAATTCGAGGAGAGCTTCTCCGTCAGAGTTATGATTCTGCTCCCTCGAGGCCAAGGGCCTCGTCACATCTTATTCCTATCTGTGTTTTGGACTCCCAGAAAGCTTATATATTTGATGCATATGAAACACTTTAAAATCGTTAGCTAACCTGTTCTGTGGACTTGATGGGTCTTTCGAAATATACTGCAAACTCCTTGACAAAAGGCACGACACCTCGATATTTTGAAGCGATAGAACGGAGTACTAATAGGCTGATTAATGACAGAGAGGGGGGCTCGGATCCGAAACAGAGCAGAATGAGCTCACTAACTCTGATGATCCCCATATATGCTGATTGATAACGGCACAAAGTAAACACATAAGAAAAGATAGCTGGGTCCTGGACATTTCTCACTGTTGATCTGGTTCAAATTCAATTAAACTTAACACAGGGAAATGCCAGAAAGAGAGCAAAGCCAAATAGCCCAAGGGAGCTTCGTTTTAATTTTGTTTTTAAACCTAAAATCAGATCAACTGATGCTGACTGAGTGCCTACTATGTACAAAGAAGTATGCACAAAGAAATAGATGCCTGCGAGGGCTGTCTTTTCTAAGCCCCAAACCTTTCAGGACAGAGCACTGGACTTAGAACAGTGAGCACCATGTTCTGTTTCTGCCTCAAGATTCTGGAACAAATTATTTAAACTCTCTGAGCCTAAGGTTTTTGTTTTTGTTTTTGTTTTTGTTTTTGTTTTTGTTTTTGTGCGATATTTGAACCTAAGAGGCGGGAGCAAATAGAGCCATTTTGCTTCCTTGTTTAGCTTGAGAATTAAGCCATCATTGGAGCTCAAAGGTGAAAAACTACAATTTGATGCACCAGATTTTACTATCTTTAAGAAACTGTGCTAGACCCTGTGTTGTTCGACAATGTGAACTGTGACTCCTGGGGCTGTGGCAGCCATCATATGACCATGAAGACACACGCTGAGCACGATTCTTCTGTGCCATGAGAACAGCAGAGCAGAAAGACCATGACAAAGGCTCAGTCCTTGAGGACATCATTCTGCCCCTGAGCCACTCTACCCTGAAGCTTCTTGTGGTGTGAGATATTTTCCCTGCTGTTTCAGGCATTTTGATTTGCCCCATCCCTGCCTTAACATGAGCTTAGAGAGCAGAAAAGAAAGAAAAAAAATTTCCTACCTAGAGTATTAATCCTCTTTTTTACTTAAAAAATAATATATATACAAACATCGTATATAGAATTTTTAAAATAAGTTGTCCTAATGATTTGATATTTCTCAGAAGGATGGTATGAGAATTGGTGAGACACATGGGCCAAAAACCACTACAGAAGTATTACTAATTTCCTTTATTATCGTCGTTCTCACCACCAGACTTCCTTCCCCTGCTCTCCTTCCCACAACACTCCTTGCCCCAGATCTGACCCTTGTCAGCACCTCAGTGTCAGGAAGGCAACACAACAGTGCTTCCCTGCAGAACTGAGGCAGCAGGATGGAGAGAGCTAAGCGCTGTCAGTTACACCGGCTAGTGAAGAATAAGCGGGTTAGCTTCTTCCTTCACAATTTTGGAACCCTGTAGCTATTCACCCTGTTTATGTAACAGATGCTAAAAAGAAAAGAGATGTCAGCTTTGAAAGCAGAAACCCGTACTAACCAACCCTGAAGTGAGAACTCTAATGAAAGCCAAAAATAACAAAGTTCTCTCCTCCGTGACAAGAAAGGGGTATTAAAAATTCAGACAACCTGAAATAATCCATTCAAAATGGCCTAAATCTCAACCATATTCCAGAATGTAACTTTTTCTGCACTCATCTGGGCGTGACTATGATGCAAAGCAAAATGGACACTATCTATAAACCAAGGATAGGGAAATACGAGTAGCAAAATTCAAAACTCTGATTGATAGACCAGTGTGACAGTCTATATTGTCAGTGGGAGCCATAAAAGGTATAATTTTAGAGTAAAATGTCCCATTTCAGTGATGCACAGGGTACATTCGTATTTTTTATTACCGCACATGTTCATAAGGTCTAGGTCCCATCCCCCCCACATGAGACTCACAAAGATCCAAAGTTAAACACATGTGTACATACGGACACAGGGATATAAAGATATATCAATTTCATTTAGAATGTCCTATAAAACTTCTTTTCAAAAGAACATACTTAGAACTTATATTTAGATAACCATCACTCAATAATAATGTTTTGAGATTGCTAATATATAGAAAAGTTGTAAGGAATTCTTTCTCGTCAGTGACTTAGAGATGTTTGCTATTGTTTTTTACAGATAAGTTTATTGAGGAACAGTTAAGATACATGAAGTCCCACTGCTTCTCCCTTTTGTACTTCTGGTCCAAGGTGATGAAAAGGGCCAAAGTTCTTTAGTTAAAGTTTGCGAATACGTGTGAAATATTTGTCGCTTCCCTAGGAATTAAGCTTCAGTCACAGCAGGCTGCCAAATTAGTGTTAATATTTAAATACATACTAAGATGGTTCCATAAATAATATCTAACTATGGAAGGAGATGGCTACTTAGAATTTTTGGAGTACGTCTGTGAAATCAAGGTTTGTTGAACTTTGTGTCTCCTGGGTAAGAAGTTCCCACGGGGGCTGCAGAGCCACAGTTCTTAAAAGCACCATTTCTACCCATTCAAAGATTTCAAGTGTTTATGATTGCTACTGTTCTGTTTTGGAAACTGCTTAAGTGAGCAGAAGTGTTAGTGTGAGGAAAGTCAGAAAAGTTCCTTTTATTCAGAAGTGTGAAAACATCCGTGCGGATTTGTTTTAATAGACCCATTCTGGACGCTGAGAGAGGGCTTTGAACTGGATATTGATATTTCCATTGAAGCTATAGGGACTGGAAATGTTAACTGGGATAAATAAAAGATATTGTATCATGATAACAACAACAAAAATAAGAACTGGTGCTTCTCATTACGGTGGCTTGTGATGTATGGGAAATACGGTTATTCATCTTATGGGAAATACCATCATGCGCTGCTGGTGTGCACTGGTTACTAGTGCCCTCTGCTGGAAACAATAAGCATTTCAAGTGCCACCAGGGCTATGGCTGAGCGAGTTCTCCCTTGTTTTAAGCAATACAGATGGATCCATATTTCTTCCATTTCAGATGCTGTTGTTGTAGAACACATAATGCCTATCATCACCCCAAGGAAGAAAAATATCTTTCCAAACTGAATACAGGATACAGAGACTCATCCCTACTATGTGATCCCATTAAGAATAATGGCTTGCTATTAGCTTAATCTCTGATGGCTTCCTTCTCTGATCCTCCTGCCTTCTTTCTTCTTTTAAACAAACTATATCATTAAACTCCTTATCCTTAAATTTGTCCCATGGTGACTTTCCCTCCTACTTCTCTTTCTCTGTCTTGGCATATTATCTAAAACAGTTCTTTAAAAGTCATCTATTTTATGTACGTTTTAGTTGTAAAATGCATCAATATTGTGTCATTTCAAACGTAGATGGTAGCTATGACATTGCTCACCTCAAAAGGCTCCAGTTTATCATAAATGATCAGTAACAGGGAGTGCGAAATCAAAGTTAAAGAAACATGAAAGACCTCCTCCTGGTGTCGAATCCTTTAAAGCCAGTTCGGACCAGCAGTCCAGCAGTAGGAAACCCAGCGGTGGAGGTGTGCCAGGGCTCGTGTGAACAGTTCACCGTTATTCACATCCCCTGAGTTGGATTGTTGAATGGAAGGTTCAAATGTATCCCCTCAACTCAAAGCAAAACTAACCTGAAAACATAAATTGGCCCATTTGGGCTTCAAACTTGACCCAAATGTACAAAAGGGGGTTCACAAACTTCAGGGAACCTGATTCAACCTTTTAGTTTGTTAAGAAACCCAGAAGAGATGGTCTTTATAGTTATCAAAGGTCTGCACATTACCTCATCAATGGAAGTGCGCTGTTAATAAAAGCCGTCCCCCCACATGTCAGGGGCACCAACCCACTGTGCCTCAGAAGTCCCCAGATGTTCTCGGATGGTGCCAACCTTTTCGTTAGGCTACGTTTTCACTCTCTCTGGTTAAAATGCGATGAACAGAGTATCAGTTACTTCAGTGAAATAAATAGCTAATGCTGGAAATAAAGAAATCCTGATGATGTATATAGATATAGAAACTGAACGTATCAGGGTATCATGTCATTGCCCAATTTATAATAATAATTTTAAAAACATAGAGCAAGGACACTAAAATATGTTATATTTGCATCATACTTTTTTTGGCTACATTTCAAAATGTTTGAAAAATGGCCTGAAGTCCTGCAATATCTGCTAAATGGTCTTGTAAGTGTCAGCATCTTCAATGCCATTTGGCTTCTAAAATACCTAAAATAGCTAACGTGCCTGAAGCTTCTCAAACATCACTTACATTTTTCCTGGGGGTTTGTTTTCCTCTATGTAGGGACAGAGTTCTTTAAATGTGTAATGCATAGGCAAACCTGATACCATTGTTCTATTTCTCATACTTGGCTCCTTTCTTGCTTTTTGTCATATCCGATATTGCTTTAATATGCAGAAATCAGACAAAAATGTCAAAAGAAGAAAGCACCAGCAGAGACTTAGTATAAATTGAAATATTTCATGTCTATAGTAAAAGAAAACTTTAATTTTAAAAATGCCAGAAATGGTTCAGTCAGTGTGAAAATGAAGATGTCATGACTAAATAGGAATTTTCAGTCCCTTAGCTGTCAATAATTAATAGATTATTTACACTGGCACACTCACATTTCCCAGCTTCAAGATTCCATTTACACTTTGATCCTTTGCTCAGCAGCAAATTTAACATCATTGTGACCTTCTTCTGCCCAACACCATCCGCCCATCAGACAGGGAGAGAGCATCATCTGATATGTGCATTTATTAAGGCAGCAAGCTCCAAATATTGGAAAAATGACACATGCCAGTGTTTCCTATAATAAACTGGAAGAGAAACAGATTGTTCTTAAGGAAAAATCAATTAGCAAACCCTCTCTACAATGCTTTTCTTAGGAGCCGAGATGTTTGCATCCTCTGGTGAAGTATAGCTCTTAAAAGATTGTTTCTGATTTAAATCCTGCAGAATTGATAGCAAGTGTGCAATAGTTATATAATGGCTCTAGTCATACAAATGAAATTCTAATGCTAAAGCTTCACAGTGCCTTGCTTAACTACATTGCAAACAGTAGTTTAAAGTAATTGAAATATCATTAACATCATGATCCCAGAAAACCCTGAGTTGTATTAAAAATTAAAAATTAAAAATGAAGAATATATTTTTTAAAAAAAAGGAGAACTAAAAAACTCATGCCCAAAAAAGGATATTATGAAAGTCCATATATCATATTAATGGGCAAAAAAAAAAAAAAATATCAGCACGAAACCACTGAATCTTAAAACTGTTTAGTGATCAACATGACAATGTTTGGTAGAGATGCATAAGACTGTTAGTGTGCAAAATCATTTTGAAACTGTTTGTCCTTTGATGTTGACTCAGGTTTGCATATTAAAAAATTTGAACTAGGCCAAAATGATGTGGAGCTCCAAAATGCAGTAAAGATAGAGCAGTGAGAAATACACAGTGTAGCTGCTATGCAAACAAGATGTCAAGTATTATTTGTGGATTTCCTTACTAGAAAATGGTCATGTAGATAATGTGTCAACATTTGCATTAATGATAACACAATTAATGATGAAACCGTGCAGGAGAAAGCTCTAGGTGCCACATTTCAGCTCAGGATGTGTATGCGCGGTGGGGGAGGAGTACTATACCTCTAAAAACAAAAGCTTCAATATTATAAATATGTCACAATTACAATATTCATTGTGAGTAAGCAAACACCATCCTTCTTTCCAGTGGCCTCTTTATAGGGCCATATTTATTCTGACTCACAAAGAGAACAATGTTTTTTTTTTTTTAGTTTATTTTTTATTTTTTTTTATTAAGGTTCTATGAGATTGAAATGACACCTATACTGCTTTTGTGTTGATTTGGAAATTCTAAGCTCTTTTCAATTGCTCCTCATTAAGACCAGTCAGCAGGTTAACGCTGCTTTTGCTTCTCTTGAAAGGCTCTGTAGAGACAGATTTTTTCTCAGTCCTGGATTTATTGTTACTATTTCAGTGTTTAGCATCTAACCAATAGTTAAGATAATAATAATAGCTAGAATGTATGGAGGGCTTTTATTTTGACGGAAGTATTTTCATATCTGTTATTATTAAATAATGAAAACTTAGGTCTTGAAAGGAATTCAAGGAGTTCTCTGGCCTTTTTCCCATCTAGAGGTTCATCTCATTTGATATGATCCTAAAGAGCTGAAAATACATTTTACCTAAGAGATGAATGGTTAGTAATAGACCGTCTCCGAGGCCCCCTTTATCGCTATGATGTTTTTGAAATCTGTGATTCTTATGTAAACTTCAAACAAGATACCTCCCAAAAAGATCTTTGAGGAGCCCATTCGGGTAGTAAAACAGATTGCATAAAACAGAAAGCAGAAAGTTTTTCCATTGATCTATCATCTATGCCTAGTCTAGAAATACATAAATGTGTTTAATCACTACATTAGTTACAAAGCCAAGTGTGGATGTTAGAACATTCCAGACCAAAAAAGTATTTTCTTCCAACTGGGTAGAAACTTGAGACTATCACCTGATCTCATTCACCTTTATCTCCGAAGCTGTGTACTTACTGGTCTTCTTTCTGGCACGGCTATGACCCACAGAGGTCAGAAGAGCAGGGTAAACTTTGTTTAATCCAGGCACTTTTTTGTTTTTTTCTGCTGGGAGCACATATTTTTATTCATGTGGTAGGTACTCAGTGTCCCAGCAGATTACATCGTTCATGCACTACCAAAGCACAGCGATTTCCTTTGCAAAATTCCTTGGCAGGAAACACCACCAAATGCCAACCTAGTCCCAGAAATAACTGCATATTGGACTATATGAAAGATTCTACACCATATACCTTAACTGTGCTTAAAGAAATGGTGATGTCAAGGAAATCACAAAGTATGAATGGAAATTTGAAGCTTAGGGTAACTTTCTACAGCAAGTTTCCCTCCATATGGCAATAATCTTGGTGGGGAAATTATCGCTGTGTTTTTAAAAAGACATCAACTGCTATCTCTCTGGAAGATATTCTTTGCCTTGGAGGCAGAAAGATGAATGGCTAGTAATATTCTTTCTTATTAACCTGTTTCACAACACAAAATTATCTTTTTATCAGTGATCTATGTATTATACAGGATTCTACCCTAATGCAAGAAGCCCTTAGTGTTTCAAGATGACTAGAGATAAAGAGAAGAAAAATATTGCATAAAGTTGATTTATTACCAGGCTACTCTACAATATTTAGACAACCAAAATAAACTTAAGAAGCATTCCATTTGTGACAAGGGCCAATAGAAAGGTAAGGAATTTCAACCAGAAGTGAATTTCCAGCTTGAGCTATGACCTCTGAAGAAATGAGATTTGTAAAGTAAATGCTAATAGAGCCTCCTCCGTGGCAGCCTGAACACCCTGCTATGAAAACACAGAATAACAAGCATCTTTCGGCTTCTTCAGTTTAGTTTTCATTACTGCAGAACAGCCTTCTCCTGCGTCTCTAGTCCTGCCTCTGCCAACACTCCACCCTGAACCTCGGCTCTTTGAAGCTTATGTGTTCACAGTAGTTTACTCTTAGAAGCCTCTGTTTTGTGAGATTTTTAAAAATCTCTATTTGCACCTGGATGAGTGCAATTCCCTTCTACCATTCCCGTTCACTTCTTTAAATTCTACCCAGAGAAATACATATTGGTGTGTTCAAGATGCTACGGTCAAAAATCGCAGTTGGGAACATGACCGCCTAAGGAGGCTCACATTCTTATCCAGAACAATCCAATGTTAAAATTGATATATTGTACCTCCAAGAAGTCTGCAGCCATTCTGCACTGTAAACACCCTTAGGCACGTAGTATTACTTTTATTAGTTAACTTCTTTCCCTGAAAAGTTCTTTTCCCCAAGCCTTTCAGTTTTCCTCAATACTCTTTTCAACCGTACTCCATAGATTTTTTTCTTTGTATCCTCTACACCAGTGGTTCTCAAAGTGTGGAATGTAGAACATGGGGAGTCCCTAAGAGTTTTCTGGGGCATCTGCAAGGTACAAACTATCTCCATAATAATACTAAGATATTATTTGCTTTTTTCATTGTGTTGACAGTTTGCAGTAATTGTGCAAAAGCAATGGTGGGTAAGATTTCTGGTGCCTTAGCAAAATCAAGGCAATAACATTCAACAGTATGATATAGGCATATTATTCAACTGCCACGGAGTCACAGTTTAAAAAAAAACACACACCAGTTTCATTAGTAATGCCCTTTATGAAACAGTAAAAATTAATTTTATTGAAACTTGAATTTTGAATATAATATTTAATAATCTAGATGATAAATGAGAAGTAGATATGAAGCACTCTGGCTGCATATAGAAGTGCGAGTTTGTCTCAAGAGGAGGCACTTTTTGGAGCTCCTGGGTGGCTCAGTCAGTTAAGCATCTACCTTCAGCTCAGGTCATGATCTCAGGGTCCTGGGATCAAGACCCACATCAGGCTCCCTGCTCGTGGGGAGCCTGCTTCTCCCTCTCCTTGCTGCTCATGTTCTCTCTCGCTCTCTCTTTCTCTCTCTCTCTCAAATGAGGAAATAAAATCTTTAAAAAAAAAAAGAGGAAGCACTTTTGCAATTGTTTGAGTTGTGAACTGAACAAGCCACTTTGTACAACATTATTTTTACTTGAAAGAATGACTGACCAACTATGATTACTCCATCCTATGTAGTTAGAGGACATTTTCTCAAAATCAAATGGAATTAACCTATCTTTTCAAAAAAAGCAACTGATGATGTTTGTGGCCATTGATAAAATTAAAGATTTCACATGAAAATTGGAATTTGGGAAAACTTGTATCCACAATGATGAGCTTGACAGCTTCCTAATGCTTAAAGACTTTTGGATGAGATTGATGGTGATATTAATGAATGCAATTTTTTAATACTGTTTAATGAAATGTGTCAACATTCTGAAGATCTTCCTAACTCAGTGAGCTTATATTTCCAAATGACCATTGCAAAATTTTATAAAAATCATGCAAGGACAAAAGATCCACTCAAAATGCAAAGAAAACTGATGGATTTTCATTAACACAGTTCAAAAAGTTCTTTATAAGTTTCAGGCTTGCCATTTCAAGTAACCTTTAGGAAACAACTATTTTCCAAGTTTTGGTATAGTATCAAAGAAGAATGTCCACAATGATCTTAAGAGACTATTAAAGTCTTTCTCCCTTTTCCACTACATGTCTATGTGAGAACAGATTCTCTTCATATGCTTCAACCAAGATAACATATCCCAATAGATTAAAAACAGAAACAGACCTGAGAATCCAGCTGTCTTCAATTAAGCCAGACATTAAAGAAATTTACAAAATTGCAAATAATACCATTCATGTTGCTAATTTTTTGCTTGAAAAATATATGTTTTATGACAACTTTTATGTTAACATATAATGGGTTTTTTATTATAATTTTTTAATTAATAGATAATATTTCTTAATTTCTCAGTTTTAATTTCTAATATAAGTGAAAATTGGTATAATCCACATAAACAAGACCTTGGTGGGGGAGGGGAGGGTTCCTCAATAAGTTTTAAAAGCATAAAGAGGTCCTGAGACCAGAAAGTTTGAGAACAGATGATCCATACTTACTCACTGCCATTATATACTGGTAGGCTTATTACTCGCAAAACTTGCCTTCCTTTTGACCAGGGTTCCTAACCTGGGATCCCGACAGGGTTTTGGAATTCACCTTAACATTTCGCAGAACTTCACACAGGTGTACTTTTTCCTTTGGGGCAAAGGTCATGGATTTTATAATATTCTCTGTAGGTCGCCAGGACCCACTGCTTTCAATGAAAATCAGGGAATATGTCGTCTCTAAATTTTGCCCAGACACTGTGGCACCCAAGATCGCCAGCATGAAAGTCACTGGGTCCCTGGTGTTGAGAATGAGCAACTTAATTCAACCAATTAAGCATTAAATTGATCTATTTATTCTTTCTGTGCAGAATCCCATGCCAGAAGTTAGAGGTAAGGAAAGGGAAAAGTAAATAGGGGGCGCCTGGGTGGCTCAGTCCATTAAGCGACTGCCTTCGGCTCAGGTCATGATCCCAGAGTCCTGGGATCGAATCCCACATCGGGCTCCCCGCAGAGCGGGGAGCCTGCTTCTCCCTCTCCCTCTCCCACTCCCCCTGCTTGTGTTCCCTCTCTCACTGTCCCTCTCTCTGTCAAATAAATAAATAAAATCTTAAAAAAAAAAAAAGTAAATAGGATACAGCTCCAATTACAGGTATCTCTTCCCTTGCTTTCCTTCACTTTCCTACTCCCATTCCTCAACATGGGTTAGATGCCCTTCCCATTGCTTGTCTAATTCCCTCTCTACATGCCCGTCTCTGCACTTCCCACAAAACAGTATAGTTTCATGCTTATCTCCCTTGCTAGACTGTGAGCCTCTGGAGAACAGGGGCTATTTTTACTCATCTTTTTTTTTTTTTTTTTTTTTTTTTTT